>NC_029785.2:98520690-98558080 GCF_000816755.2 Arachis ipaensis | reverse complement strand
AGAGTGTGCTTAAGAACCCTGGACACCTCTAATTGGGGACTTTAGCAAAGCTGAGTCACAATCTGAAAAGGTTCACCCAGTTATCTGTCTGTGGCATTTATGTATCCGGTGGTAATACTGAAAAACAAAGTGCTTAGGGCCACGGCCAAGACCAATAAGGTAGCTGTGTTCAAGAATCAACATACTGAACTAGGAAAATCAATAACACTATCTGAACTCTGAGTTCCTCTAGATGCCAATCATTCTGAACTTCAATGGATAAAGTGAGATGCCAAAACTATTCAAGAGGCAAAAAGCTACAAGTCCCGCTCATCTGATTGGAGCTAAGTTTCATTGATAGTTTGGAAACAATCCCCGGCAACGGCGCCAAAAACTTGGTGCACAAAATTGTGTATGTCAATGTCAATATTACTATTTCTTACAATTTCGCACAACTAACCAGCAAGTGCACTGGATCGTCCAAGTAATACCTTACGTGAGTTAGGGTCGAATCCCACGGAGATTGTTGGCTTGAAGCAATCTATGGTTATCTTGTAACTCTTAGTCAGGATATCAATTATAATTATCAATTTAAATTGCGAAGAATAAAAGAGCATGAAATAAATACTTGTTATGCAGTAATGGAGAATATGTTGGAGTTTTGGAGATGCATTGTCATCTGAATTTCAGCTTTTCTCTTGTACTCCTCTTCACACACGCAAGGCTCCTTCCATGGCAAGTTGTATGTAGGGTGTCACCGTTGTCAATGGCTACTTCCCATCCTCTCAGTGAAAATGGTCCAAATGCTCTGTCACAGCACGGCTAATCATCTGTTGGTTCTCGATCATGTCGGAATAAGATCCATTGATCCTTTTGCGTCTGTCGCTACGCTCAACAATCGTGAGTTTGATGCTCTTCACAGCCATTCAATCCTTGAATCCTACTCGGAATACCACAGACAAGGTTTAGACTTTCCGGATTCTCATGAATGCCGCCATCAATTCTAGCTTATCCCACGAAGATTCTGATTAAGAAATCTAAGAGATACTCATTCAATCTGATGTAGAACGGAGGTGGTTGTCAGGCACACGTTCATGGATTGAGGAAGGTGATGAGTGTCACAGATCATCACCTTCTTCATAGTGAAGCGCGAATGAACATCTTAGATAGGAACAAGCGTGTTTGAATGGAAAACATAAATAATTGCATTAATTCATCGAGACGCTGTAGAGCTCCTCACCCCCAACAATGGAGTTTAGAGACTCATGCCATCAAAGAGTACAAAGTTCAGATCTAAAATGTCATGAGGTACAAAATAAATTTCTAAAAGTTGTTTAAATACTAAACTAGTAACCTAGGTTTACAGAAAATGCGTAAACTATGATAGATAGTGTAGAAATCCACTTCTGGGGCCCACTTGGTGTGTGCTGGGGCTGAGACTTAAGCTTCTCACGTGCCTGGGCTATTTCTGGAGTTGAACGCCAGGTTGTAACCTATTTCTGGCGTTGAACTCCAACTTGTAACCTGTTTCTGGCGCTGAACGCCAGACTTCAGCATGGAACTGGCGTTGAACGCCAGTTTACGTCATCTATCCTTGAGCAAATGATAGACTATTATATATTACTGGAAAGCCCTGGATGTCTACTTTCCAACGCAATTAAGAGCGCGCCATTTGGACTGTTGTAGCTCCAGAAATTCCATTTCGAGTGCAGGGAGGTCAGAATCCAACAACATCTGCAGTCCTTTTTCAGCCTGAATCAGATTTTTGCTCAGCTCCCTCAATTTCAGCCTACCTGAAATCACAGAAAAACACACAAACTCATAGTAAGTCCAGAAATATGAATTTTATTTAAATACTAATAAAAAATAATAAAAAGTGACTAAAACATATTAAAAACTACCTAAAAACAATGCCAAAAAGCGTATAAATTATCCGCTCATCACAAAATCACACTTTTCGCAACTCGTACCACTAACCAGCAAGTGCACTGGGTCGTCCAAGTAATATCTTACGTGAGTAAGGGTGATCCCACGGAGATTGTTGGTTTGAAGCAATCTATGGTTATCTTGTAATTCTTAGTCAGGAAATCAATTATAATTATTAGTTTGGATTGCGGAAAATAAAAGAGCATGAATTAAATACTTGTTATGCAGTAATGCAGAATATGTTGGAGTTTTGGACATGCTTTGTCTTCTGAATCTCTGCTTTCCCCTTGTAAAGCTTGGCATTTTTGAAAGCAGTGAGTTTGAATTCCTCTAGCTCATTCAGTTGGAGCAATCTTTTTTCTCTAGCTAATTTGGCATCAAAGTTTAGGAATCTGGTTGCCCAGTAGGCCTTATGCTCCAGTTCCACGGGCAGATGACAGGCCTTACCATACACAAGCTGGTATGGAGAGGTCTCTATAAGAGTCTTGAATGTTGTTCTGTAAGCCCACAGAGCATCATCCAAGCTTCTCGCCCAATCCTTTCTACGGGTACTTACAGTCCATTCTAGGATTCTTTTTATTTCTCTATTAGAGACTTTAGCTTGCCCATTTATCTGTGGATAATACAGAGTTGCCACCTTGTGACTGATTCCATACCGGACCATAGCAGAGTAAAGTTGTTTGTTGCAGAAGTGAGTGCCCCCATCACTAATTAGTGCTCTAGGGACACCAAACCTGCTGAAGATATGTTTCTGGAGGAACTTCAGCACTGTCTTAGTATCATTAGTGGGTGTGGCAATGGCCTCTACCCATTTGGATACATAGTCGACTGCCACCAGAATATAAGTGTTTGAGTATGATGGTGGGAAAGGCCCCATGAAGTCAATACCCCATACGTCAAACAACTCAATCTCTAAGATTCCTTGCTGAGGCATGGCGTAACTGTGAAGCAGATTACCAGCTCTCTAGCAGCTATCACAGTTACGCACAAACTCTCGGGAGTCTTTATAGAGAGTGGGCCAGTAGAAGCCACATCGGAGGACTTTTGTGGCTGTTCGCTCACCTCCAAAATGTCCTCCATATTGTGATCCATGACAATGCCATAGGATCTTCTGTGCTTCTTCTCTAGGCACAAACCTACGGATTATTCCGTCTGCACATCTCTTAAAGAGATATGGTTCATCCCACAGGTAGTACTTTGCATCAGTAATTAATTTTTTCTTTTGTTGCTTGCTGTACTCCTTGGGTATGAACCTTGCAGCTTTATAGTTTACAATGTTTGCGAACCATGGTGTTTCCTGGATGGCAAACAATTGCTCATCCGGAAAGGTTTCAGAGATCTTAATAGAGGGGAAGGACGTCCCTTCTACTGGCTCTATCCGGGATAGATGATCAGCCACTTGGTTCTCTGTCCCTTTCTGTCTCTTATTTCTATATCAAACTCTTGTAGAAGCAACACCCATCTTATGAGCCTGGGTTTTGAATCCTGCTTTGTGAGTAGATATTTAAGAGCAGCATGGTCAGTATACATAATCACTTTTGATCCTACTAAGTATGACCTAAACTTGTCAATGGCATAAACCACTACAAGCAATTCTTTTTCTGTGGTTGTGTAATTTTTCTGGGCATCATTTAAAATGCGGCTAGCATAATAAATGACATGCAGAAGTTTGTTATGCCTCTGTCCCAGTACTGCACCAATGGCATGGTCACTAGCATCACACATTAGTTCAAATGGTAATGTCCAGTTTGGTGCAGAAATAACTGGTGCTGTGACCAGCTTAGCTTTCAGAGTTTCAAACGCCTGCAGACACTCTGTGTCAAACACAAATGGCGTGTCAGCAGCTAGCAGATTGCTCAGAGGTTTTGCAATTTTTGAAAAATCCTTTATAACCCTCCTATAGAATCCTGCATGCCCCAGAAATCTTCTGATTGCCTTAACATTGGCAGGTGGTGGTAATTTTTCAATTACCTCTACCTTAGCTTGATCCACCTCTATTCCCTTGTTCGAAATCTTGTGCCCAAGGACAATCCCTTCAGTCACCATAAAGTGACATTTTTCCCAGTTTAAAACCAGGTTAGTCTCTTGGCATCTTTTCAGAACCAGTGTCAGGTGATCAAGACAGAAGCTGAATGAGTCTCCATATACTGAGAAGTCATCCATGAAGACTTCTAAAACATTTTCCACCATATCAGAGAAAATAGAGAGTATGCATCTCTGAAAGGTTGCAGGCGCATTACACAGCCCAAATGGCATCCTTCTGTAAGCAAACACTCCAGATGGACATGTGAATGCTGTTTTCTCTTGATCTTGGGGATCTACTGCAATTTGGTTGTAGCCTGAATAGCCATCCAAAAAGAAGTAATAATCATGACCTGCTAGTCTTTCTAGCATCTGGTCTATGAATGGTAAAGGAAAATGATCCTTTCTGGTGGCTGTATTGAGCCTTCTGTAGTCAATACACATGCGCCACCCTGTAACTGTTCTTGTAGGAACCAGTTCATTTTTTTCATTATGAACCACTTCATGCCTTCCTTTTTGGGGACAACTTGGACAGGGCTCACCCAGGGGCTATTAGAAATAGGATAAATAATCCCAGCCTCCAGTAACTTGGTGACCTCTTTCTGCACCACTTCCTTCATGGTTGGATTTAACCGCCTCTGTGGTTGAACCACTGGCTTAGCATCATCCTCCAATAGGATCTTGTGCATGCATCTAGCTGGGCTTATGCCCTTAAGGTCACTTATGGACCACCCAAGAGTTGTCTTGTGTGTCCTTAGCACTTGAAGTAGTGCTTCCTCTTCCTGTGAATTCAAAGCAGAGCTTATGATCATTGGAAAAGTGTCACCTTCTCCCAGAAATGCATATTTCAGGGATGGTGGTAATGGTTTGAGCTCGGGTTTAGGAGGTTTCTCCTCTTCCTGAGGAAGTTTCAGAGGTTCTTTCGATTCCTTTGACTTCTTCAGTTAAACCAAGCTTTCTGATAGTGGATGCAGGTATTAAGTTGATGCTTGCCCCAAGATCACATAAAGCTGTCTTGGTGCAATTACCCTCTAATATGCATGGTATCAGAAAGCTTCTGGGATCTTTAAGCTTTTCTGGAAAGCTTTTCAGAATGACTGCACTGCATTCTTCAGTGAGTAGAACTCTTTCAGTTTTTCTCCAATCCTTCTTATGACTCAAGATCTCTTTCATGAACTTGGCATAAGAAGGTATTTGCTCAAGTGCCTCTGCAAATGGAATCTTTATTTCAAGAGTCCTGAGATAATCTGCAAAGCGAGCAAATTGCTTATCCTGCTCCTCTTGGCGGAGTTTTTGAGGATAAGGTATCTTGGCTTTATATTCCTCAACCTTAGTTGCTGCAGGTTTATTTCCTACAGAGATGGTTGGAGAAGCCTTTTTAGAGGGGTTGTTATCAGCACTTGTGTGTGTCTGATCCCTCACTAGCATTTGAATGCCAGGGTTAGAAGCTGGAGTGTCATTGGACGCCAACTCCTTACTTGTTCCTGGCGTTTGAACGCCAGAACTGAGCTTCCATTGGGCGTTTGACGCCAAATCCTTGCCTGTTTCTGGCATTTGAACGCCAGAGTTATTCCTCTCTGGGCTCTTACTGTCCTCAGAGGGAATTTGGATAGCAGTTTATTCTTTTCTTGGCTTCCTGCTACCTTGAAGTGAGGTATTTAATGTTTTCCCACTTCTTAATTGAACTGCTTTTTCTTGCTTCAAGAATCATTTTTATGATTTTTTAGATTATCAAATAACATTTCTCCTTTTTCATCATTCTTTCAAGAGCCAACAATTTTAACATTCATAAACAACAAATTCAAAAGACATATGCACTGTTCAAGCATTCATTCAGAAAACAAAAAGTATTGCCACCACATCAAAATAATGAAACTATTTTAAAATTCAAAATTCATGTACTTCTTTTTCTTTTTCAGAAAACATTTTTCATTTAAGAAAGGTGATGGATTCATAGGACATTCATATCTTTAAGACATAGACACTTAGATACTAGTGATCATGTAATAAGACCCAAATATAAATAAACATAAAGCATAATAAACGAAGAACAGAGAAATAAGAATAAGGAGATTAAGGAACGTGTCCACCTTAGTGAGGGTGGCGTCTTCCTCTTCTTGAAGAACCAATGGTGCTCTTGAGCTCCTCTATGTCTCTTCCTTGTCTTTGTTGCTCCTTCCTCATAGCTTTTTGATCTGCAGTCAAATGCTTTACTACTGAGTTATGGACCCTTGAGATGAATCTTTCCATCTCCCATGACTTGGAGGTGGAGGCTTTTGTCTTCCCTTTCCTCTTTCTAGAGGTTTCTCTGGCCTTAGGTGCCATAAATGGTTATGGAAAAACAAAAAGCAATGCTTTTACCACACCAAACTTAGAAGGTTTGCTCGTTCTCGAGCAAAAGAAGAAAGAAGTGAGTAGAAGAAGAAGAAAATGGAGGAGATGGAGGTGTGTGAATGGTTTGAATTTGAGTGGGTGGGTGTAGGTAGGTTGTATGATGGTTTTGGAAGAGTAATGGAGGTGATTGGTGAAGGGTATTTGGGGAAGAGTGTTATGAAAAGGTGGGAAGAGTAGAGAAGAAAAGGTGGAGTAGGTGGGGATTGTTCGAGTTTGAACAACTGACGGTTCAAGAGCTTATTGATACAGTTGCCAGGAATCAGCATCTGTACCTAAGCAGTGAATCTTCCATGAAAGAAGAGGCTAAAACAGTAACTGTTGAACTCAGTCCTGCAAAATAAATTACTGAATTCAATCAGCAATTAGACTTTCTAACAAAATAGCTGGCCGAATTCAAGGAGATACTACAAGACACAAGAATAGATAATTTGAATATGGAAGTACAGTTGAAGCAAACAGAACAGCAGCTATCAAAACAAATAACGGAAGAGTGCCAAGCAATTCAATTAAGAAGTGGGAAAACATTAAATACCTCACTTCAAGGCAGCAGAAAGCCAAGAAATGAACAACCTGCTATCCAAAATCCCTCTGAGGACAGTAAGAGCCCAGAGAGGAATAACTCTGGCGTTCAAACGCCAGGAACAGGCAAGGAGCTGGCGTCAAACGCCCAATCGAAGCTCAGTTCTGGCGTTCAAACGCCAGAAATAGGTAGGAAGTTGGCGTCCAACGCTAATCAAGCTTCTAACCCTGGCATTCAAATGCCAGTGAGGGATCAGACACACACAAGTGCTGATAACAACCCCTCTAAAAAGGCTTTTCCAACCACTTCTGTAGGAAATAAACCTGCAGCAACCAAGGTTGAGGAGTACAAAGCCAAGATACCTTATCCTCAAAAACTCTGCCAAGAGGAGCAGGATAAGTAATTTGCTCGCTTTGCAGACTATCTGAGGACTCTTGAAATAAAGATTCCGTTTGCAGAGGCACTTGAGCAAATACCCTCTTATACCAAGTTCATGAAAGATATCTTGAGTCATAAGAAGGATTAGAGAGAAACTGAAAGAGTTCTCCTCACTGAAAAATGCAGTGCAGTCATTCTGAAAAGCTTCCCAGAAAAGCTTAAAGATCCCGGGAGCTTTATGATGCCATGCATATTAGAGGGTAATTGCACCAAGACAGCTTTATGTGATCTTGGGGCAAGCATCAACCTAATCCCTGCATCCACTATCAGAAAGCTTGGCTTGACTGAAGAGGTCAAACTAATCCGGATCTGTCTTCAACTTGATGATGGCTCCATTAAATACCCATCAGGCATAATTGAGGACATGATTGTCAAGGTTGGGCCATTTACCTCCCCTACTGACTTTGTAGTGCTGGAAATAGAGGAGCACAAGAGTGCCACTCTCATTCTAGGAAGACCATTCCTAGCTACTAGACGAACCCTCATTGACTTCCAAAAAGGGGAGATAACCCTGAGAGTCAATGAGGATAAATTTAAGTTGAATGTTGTCAAAGCTATGCAACATCCAGACACATCAGACGACTGCCTGAGCATTGATATTATTGACTCCCTGGTGGAAGAGGTCAATATGACTGAGAGTCTCGAATCAGAGCTAGAGGACATTTTTAAAGATGTTCAGCCTGATCTGGAGGAACCAGACGAAATAAAAGAACCTCTGAAAACTCCTCAGGAAGAGGAGAAACCTCCTAAACCCGAGCTCAAACCACTACTACCATCCCTGAAATATGCATTTCTGGGAGAAGGTGACACTTTTCCTGTAATCATAAGCTCTGCTTTAGACCCACAGGAAGAGAAAGCACTAATTCAGGTGCTAAGTACACACAAGACAGCTCTTGGGTGGTCCATAAGTGATCTTAAGGGCATTAGCCCAGCCAGATGCATGCACAAGATCCTATTGGAGGATGATGCTAAGCCAGTGGTTCAACCACAGAGGCGGCTAAATTCCACCATGAAGGAGGTGGTGCAGAAAGAGGTTACTAAGTTACTAGAGGCTGGGATTATTTATCCTATTTCTGATAGCCCCTGGGTGAGTCCTATCCATGTTGTCCCTAAGAAGGGAGGTATGACAGTGGTTCATAATGAAAAAAATAAAATGGTTCCTACAAGAACAGTTACAGGGTGGCGTATGTGTATTGACTATAGAAGGCTCAATATAGCCACCAGGAAGGATCACTTCCCTTTACCATTCATAGACCAGATGCTAGAAAGACTAGCAGGTCATGAATACTACTGCTTTTTGGATGGCTATTCAGGTTATAACCAAATTGCAGTAGATCCTCAGGACTAAGAGAAAACAGCATTCATATGTCCATTTGGAGTATTTGCATACAGAAGAATGCCTTTTGGTATGTGCAATGCACCTGCAACCTTTCAGAGGTGCATGCTCTCTATCTTCTCTGATATGGTAGAGAAATTTCTGGAAGTCTTCATGGATGACTTTTCAGTATTTGGAGACTCATTCAGCTCCTGCCTTGACCATTTAGCACTTGTTCTGAAAAGATGCCAAGAGACCAACCTAGTTTTAAACTGGGAAAAATGTCACTTTATAGTGACTGAAGGAATTGTCCTTGGGCATAAAATTTCAAACAAGGGGATAGAGGTGGATCAAGCTAAAGTGGAAGTAATTAAAAAATTACCACCACCTGCTAATGTTAAGGCAATCAGAAGCTTTCTGGGGCATGCAGGATTCTACAGGAGGTTTATAAAGGATTTTTCAAAAATTACAAAACCCCTGAGCAATCTGCTAGCTGCTAACATGCCATTTGTGTTTGACACAGAGTGTCTGCAAGCGTTTGAGACTCTGAAAGCTAAGTTGGTCACAGCACCAGTTATTTCTGCACCAGACTGGACATTACCATTTGAACTAATGTGTGATGCCAGTGACCATGTCATTGGTGCAGTACTGGGGCAGAGTTATGACAAGCTTCTGCATGTCATTTATTATGCTAGCCGTGTTTTAAATGATGCCCAGAAAAATTACACAACCATAGAAAAAGAATTGCTTGCAGTGGTTTATGCCATTGACAAGTTTAGATCATACTTAGTAGGATCAAAAGTGATTGTTTATACTGACCATGCTGCTCTTAAATATCTACTCACAAGGCAGGAATCAAAACCCAGGCTCATAAGATGGGTGTTGCTTCTGCAAGAGTTTGATATAGAAATAAGAGACAAAAAAGGGACAGAGAATCAAGTAGCTGATCACCTCTCCCGAATAGAACCAGTAGCAGGAGCATCCCCCCTCCTACTGAGATCTCTGAAACCTTTTCGGATGAGCAATTGTTTTCTATTCAGGAAGCTCTGTGGTTTGCAGACATTGCAAACTATAAGACACAAGGTTCTCCTTCTGTAACCATGGAGAGGAAGCATAAAAAGCTTCTCTCAATACAGAGTCAAATAAAACCCCCACATTCAAACTCTAAGTTTGGTGTTGGGAGGCCACAACCAAACTCTAAGTTTGGTGTTGGGAGATTCCAACCTTGCTTTGATTATCTGTGAGGCTCCATGAGAGCTCACTGTCAAGCTATTGACATTAAAGAAGCGCTTGTTGGGAGGCAACCCAATGTTATTTAATCATATCTATTTTATTTTCTTTTTGTTATTTCATGATTTATTAGGTTGATGATCATGTGAAGTCACAAAAACTACTGAAAAAAAAAAAATCAAAAACAGAACGAAAAATAGCATTGAAAATAGCACACCCTGGAGGAGAGCAGTCTGGCGTTTAAACGCCAGAAACAAGCATCTGTCTGGCGTTTAAAGCTAGAAATAAGCACCAAGCTGGCGTTTAACGCCAGAAACAAGCATCTGCCTGGCGTTAAACGCCAGAAACAGGCTACATTTGGGCGTTTAACACCAGAAACAAGCAGCAGTCTGGCGTTAAACGCCAGGATTGCACAGCAAGGGCATTTTACACGCCTAATTGGAGCAGGGATGTTAAGTCCTTGACCCCACTTGATCTGTGGACCCCACAAGATCCTCTACAGGATATGTGGATCCCACAGGATTCCATCAGGATCTATGGACCCCACAGGATCCCCACCTACCTCACCATTCAAATTCAAACCATTTCCCTCCCAAACCCACCCATTCACACACCTCCATCTCCTCCATCTTCTCCACTTCTTTCTTCTTTTGCTCGAGGACGAGCAAACCTTTTAAGTTTGGTGTGGTAAAAGCATTGCTTTTTGTTTTTCCATAACCATTTATGGCACCTAAGGCCGGAGAAACCTCTAGAAAGAGGAAAAGGAAGGCAGTTGCTTCGACCCCCGAGTCATGAGAGATGGAGAGGTTCATCTCAAGGGTCCATAGTTTAGTGGTAGAGCATTTGACTGCAGATCAAAGAGCTATGAGGAAGGAGCAACAAAGACAAGAAAGAGACGTAGAGGAGCTCAACAGCACCATTGGTTCCTCAAGAAGAGGAAGACGCCACCCTCACTAAGGTGGACCCGTTCCTTAATCTCCTTGCTCTTATTTCTCTGTTTTTTGTTTACTATGCTTTATGTTTATTTATGTTTGGGTCTTATTACATGATCACTAGTATCTAAGTGCCTATGTCTTAAAGATATGAATGTCCTATGAATCCATCACCTTTCTTAAATGAAAAATATTTTCTGGATAGGAGGGCCTAAAGGAATAAAATCATGGCCTAAGCTGCTAAACCAAGCTGTCCCTAACCATGTGCTTGTGGCATGAAGGTGTAAAGTGAAAACTTGAGACTGAGCGGTTAAAGTCGAGATCCAAAGCAAAAACAGAGTGTGCTTAAGAACCCTGGACACCTCTAATTGGGGACTTTAGCAAAGCTGAGTCACAATCTGAAAAGGTTCACCCAGTTATGTGTCTGTGGCATGTATGTATCCGGTGGTAATACTAGAAAATAAAGTGCTTAGGGCTATGGCCAAGACTCATAAAGTAGCTATGTTCAAGAATCAACATACTGAACTAGGAGAATCAATAACACTATCTGAATTCTGAGTTCATATAGATGCCAATCATTCTGAACTTCAAAGGATAAAGTGAGATGCCAAAACTATTCAGAAGCAAAAAGCTAATATCCCCGCTCATCTAATTAAGATTGATCTTCATAGATGTTTTTGGAATTCATTGTATATTCTCTTCTTTTTATCCTAATTTGTTTTTAGTTGCTTGGGGACAAGCAACAATTTAAGTTTGGTGTTGTGATGGGCGGATAATTTATACGCTTTTTGGCATTGTTTTTAGGTAGTTTTTAATATGTTTTAGTCACTTTTTATTATATTTTTATTAGTTTTTAAATAAAAATCACATTTCTGGACTTTACTATGAGTTTGTGTATTTTTTTATGATTTCAAGTAATTTCTGGTTGAAAATGAGGGAGCTGAGCAAAAATCTGATTCAGGCTGAAAAAGGACTGCAGATACTGTTGGATTCTGACCTCCCTGCACTCAAAATGGATTTTCTGGAGCTACAGGAGTCCAAATGGCACGCTCTTAATTGCGTTGGAAGGTATACATCCAGGGCTTTCCAGCAATATATAATAGTTCATACTTTGCTCAAGGATAAACGACGTAAATTGGCGTTCAACGCCAGTTCCATGTTGCAGTCTGGCGTTAAACGCCAGAAACATGTTACAAATTGGAGTTAAACGCCAAAAACAGGTTACAACCTGGCGTTTGACTCCAGAAACAGCCTAGGCACGTGTAAAGCTTAAGTCTCAGCCGCAGCACACACCAAGTGGGCCCTAGAAATGGATTTTTGCACCATCTATCTTAGTTTACTCATTTTCTGTAAACCTAGGTTACTAGTTTAGTATTTAAACAACTTTTAGAGATTTATTTTGTAACTCATGACATTTTAGATCTGAACTTTGTACTCTTTGACGGCATGAGTCTCTGAACTCCATTGTTGGGGGCGAGGAGCTCTGCTGTGTTTCGATGAATTAATGCAACTATTTCTGTTTTTTATTCGAACACGCTTGTTTCTATCTAAGATGTTTATTCGCACTTCAATATAATGGAAGTGATGATCCGTGACACTCATCATCATCCTCAACCTATGAACGCTTGCTTGACAACCACCTCCATTCTACCTTCGATTGAATGAATATCTCTTGGATTCCTTAATCAGAATCTTCGTTGTATAAGCTAGAATCCATTGGCAGCATTCTTGAGAATCCGGAAAGTCTAAACCTTGTCTGTGGTATTCCGAGTAGGATTCAGGGATTGAATGACTGTGACGAGCTTCAAACTCACAAGGGCTGGGCGTAGTGACAGACGCAAAAGGATCAATGGATCATATTCCAGCATGAGTGGGAACTGACAGATGATTAGTCGTGCGGTGACAGCGCACCTGGACCAAGGTGATCCACCAACACACAGCTTGCCATAGGAGGAACCTTGCATGCGTGAAGAAGAAGACAGGGAGAAAGCAGAGATTCAGAAGACAAAGCATCTCCAAAACTCCAACATATTCTCCATTACTGCACAACAAGTATTTAATCCATGCTCTTTTATTCTTCACAATCCATACTGATAATTATAATTGATTTCCTGACTAAGATTTATAAGATAACCATAGATTGCTTCAAACCAACAATCTCCGTGGGATCGACCCTTACTCACGTAAGGTATTACTTGGACGACCCAGTGCACTTGCTGGTTAGTGGTACGAGTTGCGAAAAGTGTGATTCGCAATTCGTGCCCCAAGTTTTTGGCACCGTATGTCACAGTATAGAGATTCCTTTATGTGAGTAGAAGAAGAAAAGAATGTAATGTAAGGAAGAGAAGAGGAAAAACTCGAACACAGAGAGGGAGATGGGGTTCGAATTTTCGGATGGAAGAGAAGTGTTACTAGATGAATAAATAAATTGAAGGAGATGAGAGGTGAAAGAATTCGAAAAATAAAAATTAAAATTTAAAGTTAAATTTCGAAAATAAAAATAAAAATTAAAAACAGAATCAAAAACAGCAGAAGGAAAATCACACCCTGGAGGAAGGACTTACTGACGTTTAAACGCGAGTAAGGAGCATCTGGCTGGCGTTCAACGCCAGAACAGAGCATAAAGCTGGCGCCGAACGCCAGAAACAAGCATAGAACTGGCGTTCAACGCCAGAAACATGCTGCATCTGGGCATTGAACGCCCAGAACAAGCATCAATTCAGCGTTTGCAAAGGCGTTTTACATGCCTAATTGGTACAGGGATGCAAATCCTTGACACCTCAGGATCTGTGGACCCCACAGGATCATCTCAGCATCTGTGGACCCCACAGGATCCCCACCTACCTCCACTCACCTTCCCTTCTCATAATCCTATATCACCCTTTCCCAAGAACCCTTCACCAATCACCTCAATCTCTCTTCCCCATCACTTCTTCACCACTCACATCCATTACTCCCCTAAAACCATCATACAACCCACCTACACTCACCCACTCAAATTCAAACCATCAACACACCTCCATCTCTCCTTCTTCTCATCCTTTCTTTCTTCTTTTGCTCGAGGACGAGCAAACATTTTAAGTTTGGTGTGGAAAAAGCATTGCTTTTTTTTCATAACCACTAATGCCTCAAGGGATGTACTTCCCTCCACAAAACTATTGGGAGCAAATCAACACCTCCCTAGGAGAATTAAGTTCCAACATGGGACAACTAAGGGTGGAACATCAAGAGCATTCCATCATCCTCTATGAAATTAGAGAAGATCAAAGAGCTATGAGGGAGGAGCAACAAGGACAAGGAAGAGACATAGAGGAGCTCAAGAGCACCATTGGTTTTTCAAGAAGAGGAAGACGTCACCCTCACTAAGGTGGACTCATTCCTTAATCTCCTTGTTTATTTATTTTCCTGTTTTTCGATTTTGAGCTTTATGATTATTTATATTTGTGTCTTTACTATATGATCATTAGTGTCTAAGAGTCTATGCCTTAAAGTTATGAATATGAATCCATCACCTCTCTTAAATGAAAACTATTCTAAAAATAAAAGAACAAGAAGTACATGGTTTCAAATTCATCCTTGAAACTAGTTTAATTACTTTGATGTGGTGGCAACACTTTTTGTTTTCTGAATGTATGCTTGAACAGTGCATATGTCTTTTGAAGTTGTTGTTTATGAATGTTAAATATGTTGGCTCTTGAAAGAATGATGAAAAGGAGAAATGTTATTTGATAATATGAAAAATCATAAAAATGATTCTTGAAGCAAGAAAAAGCAGTGAATACAAAAAGCTTGCAGAAAAAAAAAGAAAAAAAATGGCAAAAAAAAAAAGAGAAAGAAAAAGAAAAAGCAAGCAGAAAAAGCCAAAAGCTCTTAAAACTAAAAGGCAAGAGCAAAAAGCCAATAACCCTTAAAACCAAAAGGCAAGGGTAATAAAAAGGATCCAAGACTTTGAGCATCAGTGGATAGGAGGGCCTAAAGGAATAAAATCCTAGCCTAAGCGGCTAAACCAAGCTGTCCCTAACCATGTGCTTGTGGCGTGAAGGTGTCAATAAAGATCACATTTCTGGACTTTACTATGAGTTTGTGTGTTTTTATGTGATTTCAGGTATTTTCTGGCTGAAATTGAGGGACCTGAGCAAAAATCAGATTCAGAGGTTGAAGAAGGACTACAGATGCTGTTGGATTCTGACCTCCCTGCACTCAAAGTAGATTTTCTGGAGCTACAGAACTCCAAATGGCGCGCTTCCAATTGCAGTCTGGCGTTCAGCGCCAGAAACAAGTTGCAAAGTGGAGTTCAATGCCAGAAACACGTTACAAACTGGCATTCAACTCCAAGAAAGACCTCTTCACGTGTAAACTTCAAGCTCAGCCCAAGCACACACCAAGTGGGCCCCGGAAGTGGATTTCTGCATCATTTACTCATTTCTGTAAACCCTAGTAACTAGTTTAGTATAAATAGGACTTTTTACTATCTTCGGATCATCTTTGATTAGTTTTATGCTATCTTAGACCTTTATGGGGGCTGGCCATTCGGCCATGCCTGAACCTTCATCACTTATGTATTTTCAACGGTAGAGTTTCTACACACCATAGATTAAGGTGTGGAGCTCTGTTGTTCCTCAAAGATTAATGCAAAGTACTACTGTTTTTCTATTCAATTCAAGCTTATTCCTATTCTAAGATATCTATTCGCACCCAAGAACATGATGAATGTGATGATTATGTAATGCTCATCATCATTCTCACCTATGAACGCGTGCCTGACAAACACTTCCGTTCTACATGCAAACAAGCTAGAATGAGTATCTTTTGGATATCTAATACAGAGGACCAAGTCCGAGATATTAGAATCTTCATGGTATAAGTTAGAACCCATGGATGGCCATTCCTGAGATACGAAAAGTCTAAACCTTGTCTGTGGTATTCCGAGTAGGATCCGGGAAGGGATGGCTGTGACGAACTTCAAACTCGCGAGTACTGGGCATAGTGACAGACGCAAAAGGAGGGTGAATCCTATTCCAGTATGATCGAGAACCTCCAGATGATTAGCCATGCAGTGACAGCGCATTGGACCATTTTCACAGAGAGGATGGGAAGTAGCCATTGACCACGGTGATGCCCTACACAAAGCTTGCCTTGGAAAGGAGTAGGATTGATTGGATGAAGACAGCAGGAAAGCAGAGGTTTAGAGGAACGAAAGCATCTCTATACGCTTATCTGAAATTCTCACAAATGAATTACATAAGTACCACTATCCCAGTTTATATTTTATTTATGTTTTTATTATCAATTCACCATAACCATTTGAATCCGCCTGACTGAGATTTACAAGGTGACCATAGCTTGCTTCAAGCCGACAATCTCCGTGGATCGACCTTTACTCATGTAAGGTTTATTACTTGGATGACCCAGTGCACTTGCTGGTTAGTTGTACGAAGTTGAGAAACAGATATTAGATCATGAACGTGCATATTGAGTTTTTAGTGCCGTTACCAAGGAAGGAACGATCACGATTTCGCACACCAAGTTTTTGAGCATTACCCCTTCATTCTTCTCATAATTACCTCTATTTTCTGTCTCTTTACTCTGCTCCGATTACTCTTTCTCTTTGAATTATTAACATATTTCCTTAAACCTTTCTTAACATCCTCAAGCATTTGTCCATAAAAATTTTAACCATAAAATCATTTCATAATCTCTACTTTAGCAATCTGAACTCAACCAACTTTAAAATTATTTTCTAGTTTAATTCTCTATCAAAAGACTCAAGAAAATCATTTATTTTAAATTTATTAAATACTTTTCAAAACATAACCTTCTCATTAAAAGTAATAAAATAAAACTCTTTCTCAAGTTTACTAACGTCCCAAAGACTCAAAATTCATCTCTCTTTACCATTCAAATTCAAATATTATAAATTCACCAAACTCCTCAAAAGGTAATCCTTTATTTCAAGCCCAAAACATAACTCTTTTCATATTGAATCGAATTCAAAATGTAATTCCTTTCGTAAATAATTCAAAATCGAAACATAAACCTTTCCTTGGTAAATTGAATTCAAAATAGTATCATTCTTTCCTTAACTAAATAAAACTCAAAACATATTTTATTCTATTCTTAATAAATCAACTCAAAACAAAATCCTTGTCGTAATAAATCCAACTCAAACATAATATTTTTCTCAACAAATAAAACTCAAAACAAAATCTATTTTTCTCAATAAATTCAAAATCAAATAATATAATTTTGAAAATCCAAATTTTTATAAAATAATATTTTAAACAAAACCTCAAATTTTTATAAAATTTCGGCAGTACCTACTCTAAAACTCGGACTTAGCCACCCTTATGGGTTCCCTCTTTCTCAACAATTCACCAGCCCTTTTCTTAATAATTACCAAACAGAGGATTCTCAATCAATTGGAATTTGCAATTCATAATATTTAATAATTCAATTATACTTCACAATTCCCACATAATCCATCAATCATTCCTTACAAGTGAACCAGTCCGACTTCAAAAATTTATAACGAATTTCTCAAAAATCAACCTTTAACCTCATATAATTTCGTTCATTATCAAGTTACTAATTCGTCCTCAAAGTTATTGTTTTATCTTAAAATTTAGTTTTCAAGAAAATCGATTTAATAATCAAACTTCAATTCTTTAACAGTTCTCAAACCCAATTCTAGTTAATCACAAATCAGCATTAACAACCTCCACAGTGTCATTAAATGAACAATTCAAGAGAATTCAATAGCAACCAACTTGACATAATCAATTAAAATAAGAGTTTCCAGTAATCTCAAAACCATAAGAAAACCAGTAACAATCAAAGCCTCAAACCAAAACCAATCTCACCAACTAATCACTCACAACAATGAAACCAGTCAAAATCACATCTATAACCCAAACTCAATTCATCAATTATCAAAACAATAGTTCTTGAATAATTAACTCATCATATTTCAATTTAATAAACAATATCAAATTAATCACAATTCACAGCCACAATTCAACCAATTCTCATAAATTAACCAATTTCATCACCAAATTCAATAAATTTAACAAATAACACACAATTAATCGTGATTTCATCACATTCAATTATATTCACAATCACTAACAATCTCAATTTCGTCAATTTTCATCAATTAATCAAACAAGACATTTATAAATTATTTGCAGTTACTCACTAAACTTCATTGGCATTCATAAATTAAAACGGTTAATTTTAAAATAAATCTCCTACCTTAATGTCAAAACCCACGGAAATTAGAACTGTAGCAACCCCACAAGTAGCTTACGGGTGAATCTAGCCCCGTTTCAGTAGTGCTTTTTCGATGACATAGTGCTCTAGCGTAGGTTGAACAGAGAACAGGGACGAGCAGTAACTTGGGCAAGTTGTGGCAAAACCAGAATGACATCTCTAACAAACTCCGATGGCCTTCTAGCGGCAGTGCCCGGCGGCATCTGCGGCGTAAATAGAGGCAACAGCGTCGGCATCTCAGTAACAGTGATGGCAGCAAGCTCCCCTCCATACGCGGCCTCCTCTGTCATCTGCGTCTCTCTCTTGATGACTCAACGGCGACGAGACATGACGGCATCGACTCTCATGCTAAACTCAAGAAAGAGACAAAGGGTATTGATAAGCAGATAATTTATAGCTTTTTTGGCATTATTTTTATATAGTTTTTAGTATGTTTTAGTCACTTTTTAGTATATTTTTATTAATTTTTTTCAAAAATCACATTTCTGGGCTTTACTATGAGTTTGTGTTTTTTTCTATAATTTCAGGTATTTTCTGGCTGAAATTAAGGGACCTGAGCAAAAATCTGATTCAGAGGCTGAAAAAGGACTGCAGATGCTATTGGATTCTGACCCTTCTGCACTTGAAGTGGATTTTCTGGAGCTACAGAAATCCAATTGGCAAGCTCTCAATTGCGTTGGAAATTAGACATATCTTTTTCAAAACTTTCTAACCAATTTCTCTCTCTTCATTTTTCGAAAATCCTAACCCACATTTTTTTTTCAAATCTTTTTAATTAATTAATTATTTTAGTTTTCAATTTTTTTTTAATTTTTGAACTTATATTCGACTTTTCATTTATTTTATTTTATTTTCCTTTAATTTCGGTATACAATAATAATAATAATAATAATAAAAGAATAATATTTTTAATCTACATCATCTCCCTTTCTCCATTATGGACTCAAGTGGAAATAAACAGTCTAGAAGGACTCTTGTGTCATATGCTAACCCCACTAATGCTTCCTATGTGAGTAGTATCTGTATACCCCCCATTAGGGCCAGCAGTTTTGAGCTAAACCCTCAGCTCATTATCATGGTGCAGCAAAATTGCCAGTATTCCGGTCTTCCACAGGAAGAACCTACTGAGTTTCTGGCACAGTTCTTATAAATTGCTGACACAGTACGTGATAAGGAAGTAGATCAAGATGTCTACAGATTATTACTGTTTCCATTTGCTGTAAAGGATCAAGCTAAGAGGTGGTTAAATAACCAACCCACAGCAAGCATAAGAACATGGAAACAACTATCAGACAAATTCCTGAATCAATATTTCCCTCCAAAAAGGATGACACAGCTAAGGCTGGACATCCAAGACTTTAAACAAGAGGGTAATAAATTTCTTTATAATGCCTGGGAGAGGTACAGAAAGATGCTAAGAAAATGCCCCTCTGAAATGTTTTCAGAATGGGTGCAGTTAGACATCTTCTACTATGGGCTTACAGAAAAGGCCCAGATGTCTCTAGACCACTCAGCTGGTGGATCTATACATATGAGAAAGATAATTGAAGAGGCTCAAGAGCTCATTGATACAGTTGCTAGAAATCAGCACCTATACTTAAGTAGTGAATCCTCCATGAAAGAAGAGGCTAAAGAAGTATCCACTGAACTTAGTCCTCCAAAACAAGTTGATGAACTCAATCAGCAATTGCATTTTATAACAAAACAGTTAGCAGAATTTAAAGAGATGCTACAATACACTAAAAAGGCTAACAAGAATATGGAAGCACAATTGAATCAGACAAGACAGCAGTTATCTAAACAGATAACAGAAGAGTGCCAAGCTGTTCATTTAAGGAGTGGAAAGACATTAAATATTTCAACTCAAGGTAGCAGAAAGCCAAGAAAGGAACAGCTGACAAAGGATGACCAAACCACTGCCCAAAATCCTTCTGAGGACAGTAAGAGCCCAGAGAGGAAGGATTCTGGCGTTCAAACGCCAGAAAAGGGTAAGAAATTGGCGTTGAACGCCCAGTGGATAGCCAAGTCTGGCGTCCAAACGCCAGAAAAGGGTGACAATCTGGCGTTAAACGCCCATACAGCACCCAATTCTGGCATTCAAATGCCAATGGGGATCAGATACCTGCAAGTACTGATAACAACCACCTTTGGGAGGCCTCTCCAACCACTTCTGTAGGAAGTAAACCTACAGCAACTAAGGTTGAAGAATATAAAGCCAAGATGCCTTATCCTCAGAAACTCCAGCAAGTAGAATAGGATAAATAATTTACCCGCTTTGCAGACTATCTCAGGACTCTTGAAATAAAGATTCCGTTTGCAGAGGCACTTGAGCAAATACCCTCTTATGCTAAGTTTATGAAAGATATCTTAAGTCATAAGAAGGATTGGAGAGAAACTGAAAAGTTTTCCTTACTAAAGAATGCAGTGCAGTCATTCTGAAAAGCTTACCAGAGAAGCTTAAAGATCCCGGAAGCTTTATGATACCATGCACATTAGAAGATAATTGTACCAAGACAGCTCTATGTGATCTTGGAGCAAGTGTCAACCTAATACCTGCATCCACTATCAAAGAGCTTGGTTTGACTGATGAAGTTAAACCAACCCAGATATGCCTCCAACTTGCTGATGGCTCCATTGAAATCCCATCAGGCATAATTGAGGACATGATTATCAAGGTTGGGCCATTTGCCTTTCCCACTGACTTTGTAGTGCTGGAAATGGAGGAGCACAAGAGTGCAACTCTCATTCTAGGAAGACCTTTTCTAGCAACTAGACGAACCCTCATTGACGTCCAAATAGGGGAGATAACCCTGAGAGTCAATGAGGATGAGTTTAAGTTGAATGTTTTCAAATCTATGCAGCATCCAGAGACATCAAAAGATGCCTGAGTGCTGATATTATTGACTCCCTGGTGGAAGAGGTCAATATGATTGAGAGTCTTGAATCAGAGCTAGAGGACATTTTTAAAGATGTTTAGCCTAATCTGGAGGAACCAGAAAAAACAGAAGAACCTCTGAAAACTCCTCAGGAAGAGGAGAAGCCTCCTAAATCTGAGCTCAAACCACTACCACCATCCCTGAAATATGTATTTCTGGGAGAAGATGACACTTTTCCAGTAATCATAAGCTCTACTTTAGAGCCACAGGAAGAGAAAGCACTAATTCAGGTGCTAAGAACACAAAAGACAGCTCTTGGGTGGTCTATAAGTGATCTTAAGGGCATTACGCAGCCAGATGCATGCACAAGATCCTATTGAAGGATGATGCTAAGCCAGTGGTTCAACCACAGAGGCGGCTGAATCCAGCCATGAAGGAGGTGGTGTAGAAAGAGGTCACTAAGTTACTAGAGGTTGGGATTATTTATCCTATTTCTGATAGCCCCTGGGTGAGTCCTGTCCAAGTTGTCCCCAAGAAGGGAGGCGTGACAGCAGTACATAATGAAAAGAATGAACTGGTTCCTACAAGAATAGTTACAGGGTGGCGTGTGTGTATTAACTACAGAAGGCTCAATACAGCCTCCAGGAAGGATCATTTTCCTTTACCATTCATAGACCAGATGCTAGAGAGACTAGCAGGCCATGAATACTACTGCTTTTTGGATGGCTATTCAGGTTACAACCAAATTGCAGTAGATCCTCAAGACCAAGAGAAAACGGCATTCACATGTCCATCTAGGGTATTTGCCTACAGAAGGATGCCATTTGGTCTGTGCAATGCACCTACAACCTTTCAAAGGTGCATGCTCTCTATCTTCTCTGATATGGTAGATAAATTTTTGGAAGTCTTCATGGATGACTTCTCAGTATTTAGAGACTCATTCAGCTCCTGTCTTGACCATTTAGCACTTGTTCTAAAAAGGTGCCAAGAGACTAACCTGGTTTTAAACTGGGAGAAATGTCACTTTATGGTGACTGAAGGAATTGTCCTTGGACACAAAATTTCGAACAAGGGGATAAAGGTGGATCAAGCTAAGGTATAGGTAATTGAAAAATTACCACCACCTACCAATGCTAAGGCAATCAGAAGCTTTCTAGGGCATGCAGGATTCTATAGGAGGTTTATAAAAGATTTTTCAAAAATTGCAAAACCTCTGAGCAATCTGCTAGCTGCTGACACGCCATTTGTCTTTGACACAGAGTGTCTGCAGGCGTTTGAAACTCTGAAAGCTAAGCTGGTCACAGCACCAGTCATTTCTACACCAGACTGGACATTACCATTCGAACTAATGTGTGATGCTAGTGACCATGCCATTGGTGCAGTATTGGGACAAAGGCATAACAAGCTCCTGCATGTCATTTATTATGCAAGCCGCATTTTAAATGACGCACAGAAGAATTACACAACCACAGAAAAGGAGTTGCTTGCAGTGGTTTATGCCATTGACAAGTTCAGATCATATTTAGTAGGATCAAAAGTGGTTGTGTACATTGACCATGCTGCTCTAAAATATCTCCTCACAAAGCAGGATTCAAAACCGAGACTCATAAGGTGGGTGTTGCTTCTGCAAGAGTTTGATATAGAAATACGAGACAAAAAAGGGACAGAGAACCAAGTAGTTGACCACCTGTCCTGGATAGAGCCAGTAGCAGGGGCGTCCCCTCTTCCTACTGAGATCTCTGAAACTTTCCCGGATGAGCTACAGTAAGCACAAACATTATCTTGAAGGCAATGTTGAGTAAGAATGCTCAAAACTGAGACTAAATTAAAAGCTCAGTAAAAGTCCAGCTAAAGACAGTAAAGAAGCGCTTATTGGGAGGCAACTCAATCTTATTTATCTATGATAATTAATTTTTCATTTCATTTTCCATTGTTAGTTTATGTTTTCTTTAGGTTGATGATCATGTGGAGTCACAAAAACAACTGCAGAATTAAAGTGGAATAAATAATAGCACACCCTGGAGGACAGGCTTACTCGCGTTTAAACGCCAGTAAGGATAGCAGAATGGGCGTTTAATGCCTATGCAGGCAGCATTCTGAGCGTTCAGAAAAACGCCCAGTAAAGAAGGATTTCTGGCATTTAACGCCAGCCAGGGTATCTGGCTGGGCGTTAAACGCCCAAAAAGGCAGTCAAGTGGGCGTTAAACGCCAGAATGGATAGCATTCTGGGCGTTTAATGCCAGGATGATACAAGGGAGGTAATTTTGTTTCCAAATCATTTTTTTTCAATTTTTCATGTTTTAATTCACAATTTTTTTGCACCAAACATATTTTAAACGTTCATCTTTCAATTTCTATTTTCAAAAATTAATAATCTTTCCAATCCTTTTTAATTCTTTTTCAATTCTTTTCAATTCTTTCCAAAACATTTTCAAAACTTACATATCTTTTCAGATTCTTTTCAACTCTTTTTAATTTTTCTTGCATACAATAATAAGTTTTCAAAATTAATTGCATATTCTTCTCCTACTCCCTTCTATCCTATTTTTCTCGAGGACGAGCAAACCTTTTAAGTTTGGTGTGGAAAAGCTCAGCTATTTGCTTTCCATAACCATTAATGGCACCTAAGGCCGGAGAAACCTCTAGGAAAATGAGCAACAAAGGCAAGGAAGAGACATAGAGGAGCTCAAGCACTCCATAAGATCTTCAAGAAGAAGAACTAGCCGCCATCACTAAGGTGGACCCGTTCTTTAATTTCCTTGTTTTTATTTTTCTGTTTTTCGATTTCTATGCTACATATCTTCATGAGTGTCTAGTGTCTATGTCTTAAAGCTATGAATGTCCTATGAATCCTTCACCTTTCTTAAATGAAAAATGTTTCTAATTGCAAAAGAAAAAGAAGCACATGAATTTCGAATTCTATCTTAAAAATAATCTAATTATTTTGATGTTGTGGCAATACTTTTTGTTTTCTCAATGAATGCTTGAACAGTGCATATTTTTGATATTGTTGTTTATGAATGTTAAAACTGTTGGCTCTTGAAAGAATAATGGAAAAGGAGAAATGTTATTGATAATCTGAAAAATCATAAAATTGATTCTTGAAGCAAGAAAAAGCAGTGAAATTCAAAAGCTTGCGGAAAAAAATTAGTGGAAAAAAAGAAAAAAAAGAAAAGAAAAAGCAAGCAGAAAAAAGCCAATAGCGCTTTCAACCAAAAGGCAAGGGTAAAAAGGATCCAAGGCTTTGAGCATTAATGGATAGGAGGACCCAAAGGAATAAAATCCTGGCCTAAGCGGCTAAACCAAGCTGTCTCTAACCATGTGCTTGTGGCGTGAAGGTGTCAAGTGAAAAGCTTGAGACTGAGCGGTTAAAGTCGTAGTCCAAAGCAAAAAGAGTGTGCTTAAGAGCTTTGGGCACCTCTAACTGGGGACTCTAGGAAAGCTGAGTCACAATCTGAAAAGGTTCACCCAGTTATGTGTCTGTGGCATTTATGTATCCGGTGGTAATACTAGAAAACAAAATGCTTAGGGTCACGGCCAAGACTCATAAAGTAAATGTGTTCAAGAATCAACATATTGAACTAGGAGAGTCAATAACACTATTCAGAAGCAAAAAGCTAGTAGTCCCGCTCATCTAATTGTAACTGAGCTTCACTGATATTTGAAATTATTGTACTTTCTCTTATTTTTATCCTATTTTGTTTTTAGTTGCTTGGGGACAAGCAACAATTTAAGTTTGGTGTTGTGATGAGCAGATAATTTATACCCTTTTTGGTATTGTTTTTATATAGTTTTTAATATATTTTAGTCACTTTTTAGTATATTTTTATTAGTTTTTATTCAAAAATCACATTTCTGGGCTTTACTATGAGTTTGTGTATTTTTCTGTAATTTCAGGTATTTTTTGGCTGAAATTGAGGGACCTGAGCAAAAATATGATTCAGAGGTTGAAAAAGGACTGCAGATGCTGTTGGATTCTGACCCTCCTGCACTCGAAGTGGATTTTCTAGAGCTACAGAAGCTTAATTGGTGCGCTCTCAATTGCGTTGGACATTAGAAATCTTGGGCTTTCCAGCAATATATAATACTCCATAATTTGCTTGCGATTTGATGGCCCAAACTGTCGTTAAAACCCAGCCAAAAACTTTTTGGCGTAAAACGCCAGAACTGGCACATTTCGGCGTTTTATGCCCATTCTGGCACCCAGGGTGGCGTTTAACTCCAACTTGAGGCATATGCACGTGAAAGCTTGAAAGCTCAGCCCAAACACTCACTAAGTGGGTCCCGGAAGTGGATTTCTGCACTATCTGCACTTAGTTACTCATTTTCTGTAAACCTAAGTTACTAGTCTAGTATAAAAACTACTTTTAAAGATTCATTTTGGAACTCATGAAATTTTACACTTCATATTGTATCTTCTACGGCATGAGTCTCTAAAATCCATAGGTGGGGGTGAGGAGCTCTGCTGTGTTTCAATGGATTAATGCAATTACTACAGTTTTCTATTCAATCACGCTTGATTCTATTCTAAGATACTCACTCGTACTTCAATATGGAGAATATGATGATCCGTGACACTCATCATTATCCTCAACCCTATGAACATGTGCCTGACAACCACTCCGTTCTATCTGAGCTCAACGTAGTCATTGGGCGACAGCTTGAGTGCGTATCTCTTGGGTTTCTGATCCATGGACCGAGTCCGGAGGTTAGAACCTTCGTGGTATAAGCTAGAACCAATTGGCAGCATTCTTGGGATCTGAAAAGTCTAAACTTTGTCTGTGGTATTTCGAGTAGGATCTGGGAAGGGATGACTATGACGAGCTTCAAACCTGCAAATGTTGGGCGCAGTGACAGTGTGCAAAAGGACAAGGGTCCTATTCCGACGCTAGTGGGAACCGACAGATGATTAGCCGTGCGGTAGCTGTACATGGTATTTTTCATCCGAGACGAGAAATCCAACAGTTGATTAGCCGTGTAGAGATCGTATTTGGTATTTTTCATCCGAGAGGATCATAAAGCTTGCCATTGAAGGAAGCCATGCGTGTTTGGAGAAGAAGACAGTAGGAAAGCAGATATTCAGACGACAGACCATCTCCAGAACCTCAGCCTGTTTCTCATTACTGAATCACAAGTACTATTTATTTCATGTTATTTATTTTTCATAAATACAATCACTTTTATCATTAATCTCCTGATAGATTGCTTCACGTAAGGTATTACTTGGACGACCCAGTGTACTTGCTGGTTAGTTGTGCGGAGTTATGAAAAGTGTAATCACAATTTCGTGCACCAGGTATCAACATTTATTCAATGCAAACTATCTATATGCAATCTATCTACATGCAATCTATCTATATGCATGCAATTACTTGGTCAAAATAAATCAATTCCCAAGAATACATATATGAACACAAGGGATAAAGGTATTAACAACCAAGTCAAATCCATAATTAAATTGAGTTATTGAAAAGAATTTACAACTTTCAAGAAAAGAGATTATCATAGGTGAAAAACATGTAATTGAGCAATCGAACCCTCACCGGATGTGTATTCGCTCTAGTCATTCAAGTGTATAGGGTTGATTTCACTCGATCCTCCCCTAATCATGCTTTCTAAGATTTGTTTTTCATCTAACAATCAACAATTATTCAATGCATGCATAAATTTATCATGAGGACTTATCCATGGGTTGTAATGGGGCTAGGGTCAAGGTAGGATTATATTTGGTTAAGTGGACTAGAATTTGAATCTTTGACTAATTTAAACTTCCCACGTAACCTATGACAACCTATACAATTTAAATGCTAACATAACTACCCATTCTTCACTTTTTCACATACTCATGCATTCTCTCTTTTATCACAACACATATGCATTGGTTATTATTAAGCTTCACTTTGGGGTATTTTATCCCCATTTTATTGCTTTTTTTTTCTTCCTTTTTTTTCTTTTTCTATATTTTTTCTTTTTATTTTTTTTTATTTTTCTCTTTTTCTTTTTGATGAATTATATACAAATATACCAATTCATACGGTTTAAACATAACTAATATATGAGTATGTACCCAATTCCCAATGTTTTCAATGAAAAACTCAAAATACACTTTTACCTCAACCAATGTTCTCAAATTTCCCACAAATGATAAACACCCTCACTAGCCTAAGCTAATCAAAGATCCAAACAAGGGACATTTATTTTTTTTCGCCTTAAGGCTTGTAAGTGCTAAAATTAAGAACAAATGGGTTTGGCATAGGCTCAAAGTTGGCTAACAATGGAAGATAAAAGGTAAGGCTATTTGGGTAAGTGAGCTAATTGAAAGAATGGCTTCAATCATATAAGTGCATTCATACACAAAATAATGGACATAAAGAATCAAACAAATCAAAGATTACAATCATAGAAAGAGAATAATACACACAAGAATGAAAATAAGTGGTTATATGATGTAACCACACAATTAGGCTCAAAACTCATATGCTTATGTCTTCTTAGCTCAAAACATAATTTTTTTTCAATTCAATTGGGGTGCCCTATAGATAAATTTCTTGGAAAATTTCATTATTTTGGCTAAGCTTATTATATATATACGCAAAATAAGAAAATGCAACAAAAAATCCTAAAAGACCTAAAAATGAAATGTAAAAGTGTTGGAATTAGAAATTTGTCACTCAAAAACGTCGATCGGTCGGACGACCTCCCCACACTTAAAACTTTACATTGTCCTCGGTGTATTCAAAGATGAGCAAGGGGGTACGGCGACTATACGGATTGCCACCTTCAGCTGGTGGATCAACTGGCTGCTGCGTGTTCTTTCTCATGCTTCCATTTTTGCTTATGATGACTCATCCATGAAAAATAGAAAATAGCACAGTAAGATGAGAAAATGCAAAAGCAAGGAAGCATAAATTGTTGGAATGAGGTAAGAACCACTAGAATAGAGTAAGTGAATTAGTGTGACATTGATGAAAAATAGGTTGCGAATTCTAAGATTGCGCGCGGTTTAGAACTCACACCCTAGTATTTAAAAGCCATGGCACAATTATATAAAAGAAGGGTGCACTTCACTCATTCTAGTGTGCTTGAAATACTTTAAAGAAAACTTGAAGGTTAAGACAACCAAACAAGCAATAAAGAAGCATAAAAGCATTCAAGGAAAAATCAAACAATTGTGAATCGGATAATGAATGGACATTGATTGATGTCTAAGTAAACTTAGTGAACTGAATGAAATATAGAACTCATACATCAAACAATGACTCATATTGAAGTTTGTTTGCAACACCTAAGTGACATAGAGGTGGAGGGCATGGATGCTATGGAACTTAGGAAAAAGAAGATTGAAGTGAAAATCAATCACATAGCAAGCATGGTCCACAAAGCTTAGAAAGCTCAAAAATATGTCACTAGGTAAGTTTTTGATCCAATTTCACAATTCCAAAATCTCAATGCATGAAATAGATGATGTAAATAACGGTCAATCATAAACAAGCATCACCTAACAAAAAATGCATTGATAATACACAATTGCCTAACAATGGATGATGAATGCATGGTGACCAAAACATGCAATTCAAAAGAGTTAAGATGATTGAAGGAAATGTAACATATACTTGATATTCACAAATGTTAAGCATGAAAAATTCAAAACCAAGTAACAAATTGTAACTTCAATAAAAGACATCCAACAATGAATATCAAAAACAATTATGCTAAAATAGCATCAAGTTAATAATAAGCAGCAATAAGCAGCAAACAAAATCAATAATCCAACACTTATCATGAAAAATAGAAAATTAAACAGAAATTAAACTAACTAAATAACTAACTAACCAAAAGAAATGATGATAGATGGTGATTGGTAGTGTTGGATGCAGGTTGAGGGAGGGAAAGAAAAGAGGAGAAGAGAGAAGGAGGAAAGAAATGGAAAGATGAGAAGAAATGGAGGTGGATGGAACAGGTTTCCCACGCGTACGCATGGAGTGACACGTAAACGTGGTGAGGTGAAAGGGGTGTGACGCGTAAGCGTGCGTCACGCGTACGCGTGATGGTCAAATCAGTGAGAGGCAACGCATACGCGTGAGGTGACGCGTGCGTGGGTGGATTTTGTGCTAGAGGCACAATTCAAGCCCAAAACGCGCGTAACTCTCTTGAATTTGTGTGGGAGCATGAAAAACCTGGTGGTCACTTGTACGCGTGGGTGAGGCATTGATAAACCCCATTTTTAGGGTTTATCTTGTGTTGAGTTTAGAGTATTTTATTAATCTTTTCTCACATTTACTCAATAAAATAGCATGGTTTTGTGATTCTCCCTAATTTGTGCTTAAGTGTTAAAACATGCTTTTACACCTTTAATTTGATGATTTTAATTCACCTTTGATTCCACTAGATGCCTTGATTTGCTTGTTGAGTGCTTTCAGGTTGAAAAGGCTACGAATGGATCAAAGGAGTGAAGAGGAAAGCATGCAAAGTGGAGAACACATGAAAAAGCCAAAGATTTGAGGTGCAACCATCCACGCGCACGCGCAATGTACGCGCACGCGTGGATCGCGAAAACTCCAGGGACGCGCACGCTTGCTGTACGCAAACGCGTCGATGCTGGCACGTGATTTTAAAGTGAAAATGTGCTCAGTGAATTCTGAGAAGCTGTGGGTCCCAGTTTGCAACTAACTTTGGCGCCAAAATGCTTTAAAGGACCAAGGATTGAAGGGGAATGCATCTTTTGACATATTTCTTGCTCATTAGGATTAGTTTTAGTTAGTTTTAGAGAGAGAAGCTCTCACTTATCTCTAGGAATTAGGATTAGGTTTAGTTCAATAATCTTAGATCTAGGTTTTAATTCATGCCCTCTTCTACTTCTACTTCTCAATTCTTTGTTGTTATATTCATCATTCTTCTATTCTTTTGTTGTAATTTCTTCTACTTTGCTTTCATAGTTGTTGTTGATCTATTCTTGTTCCTTTTATTTTCTTTCAATTCAATTTGAGGTAATTCATGTCAATAATGTTCTTTTTTATTGTTGTTGTTAATTCTTTGTAATAATTGTTGTTAGATTTCATTCTTGTTGTCAATTTACTATACTTTCCTTTTATGCCTTCCAAGTGTTTGTCAAAATGCTTGAGAAGATATTAGAGTAGAATTTTATGTTCTTGGCTTGGGAAGGTAACTTAGGAATTTTTGAGGTACTAATGTCCATGTGATTGATAGTTGGTAGCCATTGACTCTAGCTCTCATTAATTCAATTAGTGAATAGCTAGGACTTATGGACTTGGATTGATATAGCTCATTTGAGTTTCCTTTACTTGTTAGAGGATGACTTAATGGGATTGATCCTTGCAATTATCATATTGTGGTTAGTGATAAGGATAGAGATCCTTGACCACCAAACCTTGCCAAGACCTTTTTGTCATTTGAATTCTTTTGCAATTTACTTTTCATGTTCCTTATCCAAAACCCCAAAATATACATGTCCAAGGCCAATAACAAGAACGCTACCCTGCAATTCCTTTGAGAGACGATCCGAGGTTTAAATACTTCGGTTTATAATTTTAGGGGGTTGTACTTGTGACAAACAAATGTTTGTATGAGAGGATTATTGTTGGTTTAGAAACTATACTTCGACAAGATTTCGATTGTGAAATTCTAGACCGTCAAAAATTAACTCATCAAAATGGCGCCATTGCCGGGGATTTGCAATGGTGTTATGTTATTGGTTATTGTATATATGTGAATATTGTAAATACGTCTCTCTTTCACTTGTTTCTTAGACTTAGTTAGTTTGCCTTTGTTTCCACTATGAATTATCACTTTGGCCATGAGTTTGGTTCTAATTGTGTTGTAGGGAATGTGAACTTCAATGACCACATGTATCAAGGATGGAACCAACGAAGATGGGAGGAACCTCAAGGAATTGATCACTCCTATTGGCAACAACCTACGGATACTTATAGGTATAACCACCATCCTAATGTATGTCAATTCAATGGCTATGGTGAATCTTTTTGTGAAAATCAATTACCACCATCATATGCCTATGCCTCCTATCCTCAACATGAGCCTCAACTATACTCACAAGCCTCTCTTTACCAAGCACCGTCCTATGACCCATATCCATCATATGACCTATCACCCATACCGTTCCCTTGTGACCACTATGAGCAAGAACCTTTAGAACCACCACAACCTTATTATGATTACTACCAAGAACCACCTCATTCTACACATACCAAGAAGAATCACCTTCCTATTATGAACCCTTTTTCCAAAATAATGAAAACTCTTATCCACCCCAAGCCCCAATAGATGATTCGCTCACCTTGCTACTTCAAAGACAAGCGGATATGCAAAGGAACACACTAGAGTTTGTGACTAACTTGACTAAGGTAGTGCACACCTTAGCCTACCAATGCATGTACACTCAAGGTGCTTCCGTATCCACATGTGAAGGATCCAAAGAAGAGAAAAGCATAAAGAAGAGGTTGGACAATCCGGTGGAGAAAGAGGAGTTGTGTTTTTTGTTGGAACAATTGGAGGAACCTACATTTATTGAAGAAAATGGAGATGTGGTTGAAAATTTAGGAGATGTGGAACCACCATGGGAATCTCGACAACCTTCGGAGCATATCAAAATTGAAGAATATGAAGAGGTTGATCAAGAGATGGAGTCAATCATCAATGACTTTTTATCCAAAATTGAATCATCTTCCATTAGGTGTGAAATTGACGTTATTGAAGACAACTCCAAACCAAGTAATATTGGTATCCTTGTTGAAGGAGTTGACAAGCAAGAAGAAATTGAAAAAGATTGTTAAGAGGTGGAAATAACTAAGGAAGAGCCCAAAGGAAGAGACCTCGCATTGTATAAGTGTGGGGATGCTCTCCTTCCTAAATCACCATCCAACACAACATTCAAGTGGATAATATTCTTACCTTTGAGTTTCACCTTCTCACTTGAATATGGATTAATTGAAACAGATGGGTAACTTAGAGCTCTCTGCAGAATTAATAATAAGAAAGAGTTGTGTAGTTGTTGGAAGTTTGGAATTACGCTCAATAGGGTCAAAGCTCTAAAGCATAAGGACCATGATTGGAAGAATGCAAATTTGTGTGGGTCTAGGAGGAGAATTTGGTGTGCTCAAGAGAATTCTATGTGTCAACCACCAGGATGGAAGAACCATGACAACCAAGTTGAAGACGGGTGTGAAAATAAGATATGGGATCCCAGATCGGAGCATGGAGACCAACCTTGGGACCTCATAACTTGGGTCGAACTTCACCCAAGCTTGGTGAAGACGGTTGGAATTTCTGTCAACCATTTGTGGAGCAAAGATCCTTGGAGATTCAAGGATGTGTACAAACACAAGCCACCTTGATAAAGAGCTTCCCAAAATGTCCAACTTAAGGACTTAAAATAAAAGTGTTAGGTGGGAGACACCCTACCATGGTAAACTCTTTCCATTTCCTCTTGTAGACTTGATTAATAAGTGATTTGAGTTGCCATTATAGGTAGTTTTCCTCTTCATTGTAGTCTTCTCTTAATGTTTTGATTGTAGCTGCTTAAGGTGCAAGTTATGTTTGGTTGCTTTTGGAAAATTTTATTAATTTTGCATTTTTGGTTGATTTAGAGTTGAAGCTAATGTTAGGGAGTTTTTTAGCTGTTTTTAGTGATTATAAAAAAAAAATCTGGGACGCATACGCACGCTGTACGCATATGCGTCGATGAGGGAATACAGATCCATACATGGATCCAGAGAGTTAGGCGAACACGGCGCAAACGCTGAGCGTGGGGCGCAAGGGCACGCACGCGTACACGTATAGCACGCGTCGCGTCGATGGGTTGACGTGAAACCCATACTCCCACCCGAGAGTTGCGCGACTGTGGCGCGAGCATTATGATTCACGTGCAAGCTGCGACCCACGCGGACGCGTACATCGCGCGTACGCATCAATGCACCCACTCCTCACTCACGCAAACGCACACCTAGCGCTTCCGCGTCCATTTCCTCTTCGCACCACCCACGCGTACGCGCATAAGACGCGTACGCATGGATTCAAAATCCCTAATACCCCACCCACGCGAGAAACCCTTGCCATTTGCGTCTTCCCTGTCTCTCTCTTCCAACGCTCCATTTACCCTTTCTGCTCCGCCAACTCCCTGAACCACCCTCAACCGCCACAACCATCACCGTCCGGCGACCCGTCGACACCGCCGGCCCCTCCCTCTCTTCCTACTTCTCTTTTTCTCTCCTCCGTCCCTCTCCTCTCACCTCTGCCTCTCTTCTCTTACTATCCGCCGTAACCCCCATTTTTCCTCCGCCCAACACCGCCGCGTGCCCCCACTGCCGCCAGCGACGTGCGAAACCACCACCATCACTCTCCTCCTCTGCCCCTGTGCCACTCTCTGTTCTCCAACTCTACTCTGCGACTCTGCCCTCTCTACGCAGCCGCAAGCTCCGCCGCCACAACTCCTGAGCGGCACTGCAATCCCTCGCCCTCTCACCCTTCCATTCCCATTTCTGTCTTGCTACCCCTCAGGTTTCCCCCTTGCCGTATGCTCTGTTCTTTGCTTTCTTTTAGTAATTTTATTAGTTAATGTTAGATTAAATTAGCTGTCTGGATTCTGTTTGTAGGTTAGGTAGACATGTATGCTGTTAGGTAGATAGGATGTGGTTAGAGGATTCTAGGCCTGATAAGTGCTCTGTTCCTGTTTATTTTTTGAATGTAAACTAATTGGTTTCTATTTGGTGATGTCTATATACATATTGTTACTACTATGCTGCGTCAATGCTGCCTTGCTGCAATTTACTTGTGCGATTGAGCTTGTTGCTGCCTGCACTTATGCTTTGATATTTCATATGTGTTAAATTGCTGCTTTTCGCTATCTGGGAACGTCCAATTTACTGTCGGAATGCTGCCCAAATTTTTTAGAAATTGTTTTGGTTTTAAACTTGTTACCTAGAATTGAATTTGACACCTTTGGAATTGAGTTTTCCTTGACGTGCACCAAGTTCAATTCTTAGGTGACTTGGATTAGCATTTCCGTGTCCATTTTGCTTCCCGTGATATGCACTGAACCTTCATATGCCTTCACTTCTCAAGTTAAATCAAATGCTTTTTGACTCATGCTAAGCTCACCATTTGATCTTGACTTGCAATTTTTTTGAATATGGTTGATGAGAGGATAATTTATACGCTTTTTGGCATTGTTTTTAGTATGTTTTTAGTAGAATCTAGTTACTTTTAGGGATGTTTTCATTAGTTTTTATGTTAAATTCACATTTCTGGACTTTAACAAAAGGAGGGTGAATCCTATTCCAGTATGATCGAGAACCTCAGATGATTAGCCATGCTGTGACAGAGCATTTGGACCATTTTTACAAGAGGATAGGATGCAGCCATTGACAAGGGTGATGCCTCCAGACGATTAGCCATGCAGTGACAGCGCATCGGACCATTTTCCAGAGAGGATTAAAAGTAGCCATTGACAACGGTGATGTCCTTACATAAAGCCAGCCGTGGAAAGGAGTAAGACTGATTGGATTAAGACAGTAGGAAAGCAGAGATTCAGAGGAATGAAAGCATCTCTATACGCTTGTCTGAAATTCTCACCAATGATATACATAAGTGTTTCTATCCTTATTTTCTATCTATTTATTATTTATGTTCGAAAACTCCATAACTATTTTATATCCGCCTGACTGAGATTTACAAGGTGACCATAGCTTGCTTCATACCAACAATCTCCGTGGGATTGACCCTTACTCACGTAAGGTTTATTACTTGGACAACCCAGTGCACTTGCTGGTGAGTTGTATCGAAGTTATGAATGAAAAATAATTTATTAAGACGTGCGTACAGAGTTTTTGACGCCGTTGCCTGAGATCACAATTTCGTGCACCAAGTTTTTGGTGCTGTTGCCGGGGATTGTTTGAGTTTGGACAACTGAAGGTTCATCTTGTTGCTTAGATTGGGTAATTTTCTTCTTATTTTCAAAAAGTTTTCAAAAAAAATTTTTTTTCAAAAATCTTTCAAAAAATTTCCCTTTGTTTTCGAAAATTATTTCAGAATTTTTTAAGAATGAATTCTAGAGTTTCATGGTAACATGTTGAATCCTATCTGGCTGTAAAGCCATATCCAAACTGCTTTAGGATTGGTCTTCAACTAATCACTTCAATGCATGTAATAGCATACTAAAGCTTGGCTGGCTATTAAGCCATGCCTAACCCTCAGATTGGAGCTTTAGACTAAGAGTACAAGATTCCTGGAATTCATATTAAAAATTTTGGAATCCTTATTTTTCTTTTTTCACACTAATTTTCGAAAAATATAAAATAAAAATACAAAAAAATTAGAAAATAAAAAAAAATCAAAAATATTTTTCATGTTTCTTGTTTAAGTCTTGAGTCAATTTTAAGTTTGGTGTCAATTGTATGTTTTAAAGTTTGCATAAAATTTTCGAAAAATTCATGCATTCATAGTGTTCTTCATGATCTTCAAGTTTTTCTTGGTAAGTCTTCTTGTTTGATCTTGATGTTTTCATGTTTTGTGTCTTTTCTTGTTTTTCATATGCATTCTTGCATTCATAGTGTCTATACATGAAAAATTTTTAAGTTTGGTGTCTTGCATGTTTTCTTTGCATTAAAAATTTTTCAAAAATAAGTTCTTGATGTTCATCTTGACATTCAAAGTGTTCTTGGTGTTCATCTTGACATTCATAGCATTCTTGCATGCATTCATTGTTTTGATCCATAACTTTCATGCATTGCATCATTTTCATGATTTTCTCTCTCATCATTAAAAATTCAAAAATCAAAAAAATATCTTCCCCTTTTTCTCTCTTAAAATTTCGAAAATTAGATTTGACTTTTTCAAAAATTTTTAAAATCTAGTTGTTTTTATGAGTCAAATCAAATTTTCAATTTAAAAATCTTATCCTTTTTAAAATCTTTTTCATTTTTCTTAGTTATTTTCAAAAATTTTAAAAATATTTTTCAAAAATCTTTTTCTTATCTTTATCTCCTAATTTTCGAAAATAATATCATCAATTAATGTTTTGATTCAAAAATTTCAAGTTTTTTACTTACTTGTTAAGAAAGATTCAAACTTTAAGTTTTAGAATCATATTTTGTGATTTCTTGTGAATCAAGTCATTAATTGTGATTTTAAAAATCAAATCTTTTTCAAAACTAATTTCAATCATATCTTTTCAAAAATATCTTTCTATCTTATCTTTTTCAAAATCATATCTTTTTCAAAAATTTGATTTTAAAATATCTTTTCTAACTTCTTATCTTCTTATCTTTTCAAAATTGATTTTCAAATTTGTTTCAACTAACTAACTAACTTTTTGTTTGTTTCTTATCTTTTTCAAAACTACCTAACTAACTCTCTCTCTCTCTCTCTCTCTCTCTCTAATTTTCAAAAATATCTTCCCTCTTTTTCAAAATTTCTTTTTAATTAACTAATTATTTTAATTTTTAATTTTCGAAAAATTACTAACCTTTTTCAAAAACTATTTTCGAAAATCACTAACTCTTTTTCAAAAATTATTTTCGAAAATTCTCTCTCTCTCTTATCTCCTTCTATTTATTTATTCATCTACTAACACTTCATCTCACCCAAATTCGAACCCCCTCTTCCATCTGTGTTCGGATTTTTTTCTTCTTCTTATCTTCTACTCACACAGGGACCTCTATACTGTGGTAAAAAGGATCCTATTATTATTATTTTTCTGTCCCTCTTTTTCATATGAGCAGGAGCAAGGACAAGAACATTCTTGTTGAAGCAGACCCAGAACCTGAAAGGACTTTGAAGAGGAAACTAAGAGAAGCTAAATTACAACAATCCAGAGATAACCTTTCAAAAATTTTCACACAGGAAGAGGAGATGGCAGCCGAAAATAATAATAATGCAATGAGGATGCTTGGTGACTTTACTGCACCTAATTCCAATTTACATAGAAGAAGCATCTCCATTCCTGCCATTGGAGCAAACAATTTTGAGCTGAAACCTCAATTAGTTTCTCTAATGCAGCAAAACTGCAAGTTTCATGGACTTCCATCTGAAGATCCTTTTCAGTTCTTAACTGAATTCTTGCAGATCTGTGATACTGTTAAGACTAATGGAGTAGATTCTAAAGTCTACAGGCTCATGCTTCTCCCTTTTGCTGTGAGAGACAGAGCTAGAATATGGTTGGACTCTCAACCTAAGGATAGCCTGAACTCTTGGGATAAGCTGGTCAAGGCTTTCTTAGACAAGTTCTTTCCTCCTCAAAAGCTGAGTAAGCTTACAGTGGATGTTCAGACCTTCAGACAGAAAGAAGGTGAATCCCTCTATGAAGCTTGGGAGAGATACAAAGAACTGACCAAAAAGTGTCCTTCTGACATGCTTTCAGAATGGACCATCCTGGATATCTTCTATGATGGTTTATCTGAGATATCAAAGATGTCATTGGATACTTCTGCAGGTGGATCCATTCACCTAAAGAAAA
>NC_029785.2:98518692-98520664 GCF_000816755.2 Arachis ipaensis | reverse complement strand
CTGCAATAGCAGAGGTAAATTACTTAGGTGAACCTTATGGAAACACCTATAATCCATCGTGGAGAAATCATCCAAATCTCTCATGGAAAGATCAACAAAAGCCTCAACAAGGCTTTAATAATGGTGGAAGATATAGGTTTAGCAATAGCATGCCTTTTCCATCATCCACTCAGCAACAGACAGAGAACTCTGAACAAAATACCTCTAATTTAGCAAACTTAGTCTCTGATCTATCTAAGGCCACTGTGAGTTTCATGAATAAAACAAGGTCATCCATTAGAAATTTGGAGGCACAAGTGGGCCAGCTGAGTAAAAGGATCACTGAAATCCCTTCTAGTACTCTCCCAAGCAATACAGAAGAGAATCCAAAAGGAGAGTGCAAGGCCATTGAATTAATTACCATGGCCGAACCTGTAAGGGAGGGAGAGGACGTGAATCCCAGTGAGGAAGACCTCCTGGGACGTCCAGTGATCAATAAGGAGTTTTCCTCTGAAGAACCAAAGGAATCTGAGGCTCATTTAGAGACCATAGAGATTCCATTAAACCTCCTTATGCCATTCATGAGCTCTGATGAATATTCCTCTTCTGAAGAGAATGAGGATGTTACTGAAGAGCAAGTTACCAAGTACCTTGGTGCAATCATGAAGCTGAATGCCAAATTATTTGGTATTGAGACTTGGGAAGATGAACCTCCCTTGTTCACCAATGAACTAAGTGATCTGGATCAACTGACATTGCCTCAGAAGAAACAGGATCCTGGAAAGTTCCTAATACCTTGTACCATAGGCACCATGATCTTTGAAAAAGCTCTGTGTGACCTTGGTTCAGGGATAAACCTCATGCCACTCTCTGTAATGGAGAAACTGGGAATCTTGGAGGTGCAAGCTGCTAAAATCTCATTAGAGATGGCAGACAACTCAAGAAAAGAGGCTTATGGACAAGTAGAGGACATATTAGTAAAGGTTGAAGGCCTTTACATCCCTGCTGATTTCATAATCCTAGATATTGGGAAGGATGAGGATGAATCCATCATCCTTGGAAGACCTTTCCTAGCCACAGCAAGAGCTGTGATTGATGTTGACAGAGGTGAATTAGTTCTTCAATTGAATGAGGACTCCCTTGTGTTTACAACTCAAGGTTACCCTTCTGTAAACATGGAAAAGAGGCACAGTAAGCTTCTCTCAAAACAGAGTCAACCAGAGCCCCCACAGTCAAACTCTAAGTTTGGTGTTGGGAGGCCACAACCAAACTCTAAGTTTGGTGTTGAACTCCCATATCCAAACTCTAAGTTTGGTATTGGGGAGTCTCAACAATGCTTTGAACATCTATGAGGCTCCATGAGAGCCCACTGTCAAGCTATTGACATTAAAGAAGTGCTTGTTGGGAGGCAACCCAATTTTTATTTAATTATATTTTTATTAGTTATATGTCTGTATAGGTACATGATCATGTGGAGTCACAAAATAAATATAAAAAATTGAAAACGGAATCAAAAATAGCAGAAGAAAAATCACACCCTGGAGGAAGACCTTACTGGCGTTTAAACGCCAGTAAGAAGCATCTGGCTGGCGTTCAACGCCAGAACAGAGCATGGTTCTGGCGCTGAACGCCCAAAATAGGCAGCATCTGGGCGTTTAAACGCCAGAATTGCACCCTGGAGAAGAGCTGGCGCTGAATGCCCAGAACAAGCATGGTTCTGGCGTTCAACGCCAGAAATGGGCAACAAATGGGCGTTCAACGCCCAGAACAAGCACCAATCTGGTGCTGAACGCCCAGAGTTGTGTGCAAGGGCATTTTGCATGCCTAATTTGTTGCAAGGTTGTAAATCCTTGAACACCTCAGGATCTGTGGACCCCACAGGATCACCTCAGGATCTGTGGATCCCACAGGATCACCTCAGGATCTGTGGATCCCACAGGATCCCCACCTACCTCCACTCACTTCTTCTCACCCCTCTTTCACACAATCCCAT
>NC_029785.2:98518235-98518541 GCF_000816755.2 Arachis ipaensis | reverse complement strand
TAACCACTTCACCACTCACATCCATCCACTCTTCCCCATAAACCTACCTCATAAACCCCACCTACCTTCAAAATTTAAAATCAATTTCCCACCCAAAACCCTCCCTTCCCTATATAAAGCCCTCCATTCTTCTTCATTTTCACACAACACAACCCTCTCTTCCCCTTCTTGGCCGAATACACCCCTCACCCCTCTCCTCCATATTTTCTTCTTCTTCTTCATTTATTCTTTCTTCTCTTGCTCGAGGGCGAGCAATATTCTAAGTTTGGTGTGGTAAAAGCATAAGCTTTTTGTTTTTCCATTACC
>NC_029785.2:98498484-98518182 GCF_000816755.2 Arachis ipaensis | reverse complement strand
GGTTAAAGTCAAGGCCCAAAGCAAAAGAAGAGTGTGCTTAAGAACCCTGGACACCTCTAATTGGGGACTTTAGCAAAGCTGAGTCACAATCTAAAAAGGTTCACCCAATTATGTGTCTGTGGCATTTATGTATCCGGTGGTAATACTGGAAAAGAAAGTGCTTAGGGCCACAACCAAGACTCATAAAATAGCTGTATTCAAGAATCATCATACTGAACTAGGAGAATCAATAACACTATCTGAACTCTGAGTTCCTATAGATGCCAATCATTCTGAACTTCAATGGATAAAGTGAGATGACAAAACTATTCAAGAGGCAAAAAGCTACAAGTCCCGCTCATTTAATTGGAGCTATGTTTCATTGATAGTTTGGAATTTATAGTATATTCTCTTCTTTTTATCCTATTTGATTTTTGGTTGCTTGGGGACAAGCAACAATTTAAGTTTGGTGTTGTGATGAGCGGATAATTTATACGCTTTTTGGCATTGTTTTTAGTATGTTTTTAGTAGAATCTAGTTACTTTTAGGGATGTTTTCATTAGTTTTTATGTTAAATTCACATTTCTAGACTTTACTATGAGTTTGTGTGTTTTTCTGTGATTTTAGGTATTTTCTGGCTGAAATTGAGGGACTTGAGCAAAAATCAGATTCAGAGGTAGAAGAAGGACTACTGATGTTGTTGGATTCTGACCTCCCTGCACTCAAAGTGTATTTTCTGGAGCTATAGAACTCAAAATGGCGCGCTTCTAATTGCGTTGGAAAGTAGACATCCAGGGCTTTCCAGAAATGTATATGAGTTCATACTTTGACCGAGTTTAGACGATGTAAAAGGGCATTGAACGCCAATTCTATGCTGCTGTCTGGAGTTAAACGCCAGAAACACGTCACAAACCAGAGTTGAACGCCAGAAATACGTTACAACCCGGCGTTCAACTCCAGAAAGAGCCTCTACACGTGTAACATTCAAGCTCAGCCCAAGCACACACCAAGTGGGTCCCGGAAGTGGATTTATGCATCATTTACTTACTTCTGTAAACCCTAGTAACTAGTTTAGTATAAATAGGACTTTTTACTATTGTATTTGACATCCTGGATTGTATTTTTGATCCTGTGATCACGTTTTGGGGGCTGGCCATTCGGCCATGCCTGAACATTTCACTTATGTATTTTCAAACGGTAGCATTTCTACACTCCATAGATTAAGGTGTGGAGCTCTGCTGTTCCTCATGAATTAATGCAAAGTACTACTGTTTCTCTATTCAAATCAACTTATTCCGCTTCTAAGATATTCATTCGCACTTCAACCTGAATGTGATGAACGTGACAATCATCATCATTCCCTATGAACGCGTGCCTGACAACCACTTCCGTTCTACCTTAGATTGAATGAGTATCTCTTGGATCTCTTAATCAGAATCTTCGTGTTATAAGCTAGATTGATGGCGGCATTCATGAGAGTATGGAAAATCTAAACCTTGTCTGTGGTATTCCGAGTAGGACTCTGGAATTGAATGACTGTGACGAACTTCAAACTCGCGAGTGCTGGGCGTAGTGATAGACGCAAAAGGAGGGTGAATCCTATTCCAGTATGATCGAGAACCTCAGATGATTAGCCGTGCTGTGACAGAGCATTTGGACCATTTTCCAAAGAGGATTAAAAGTAGCCATTGACAACGGTGATGTCCTTACATAAAGCCAGCTGTGGAAAGGAGTAAGACTGATTGGATGAAGACAGCGGGAAAGCAGAGATTCAGAGGAACGAAAGCATCTCTATACGCTTATCTGAAATTCTCACCAATGATATACATAAGTGTTTCTATCCTTATTTTCTATCTATTTATTATTTATGTTCGAAAACTCCATAACTATTTTATATCCGCCTAACTGAGATTTACAAGGTGACCATAGCTTGCTTCATACCAACAATCTCCATGGGATCGACCTTTACTCACGTAAGGTTTATTACTTGGACGACCCAGTGCACTTGCTGGTTAGTTGTATCGAAGTTGTGAATGAAAAACAATTTATTAAGACGTGCGTACAGAGTTTTTGACGCCGTTGCCTGAGATCACAATTTCGTGCACCAATGGTTCAGTCCCTTGCAATGATTGGTGCTTTCCACTTGTGTGACACTTTTAACTAAAATTAGTTCTTAACTTGTTTTAAGTTACACAAAGTGCATATTTCACTCTTTCTATACCAATTATTGCCCATTTAGTGACCATGACATTAACTGATGATTTGCTTTTCAATTCTATGCTTTTGTGCAATATTTCATATTTCATCATCAATGACTGCATCGTCCTCATGAATGTGAGTGTGCTTGTTGTTCTCATTTTCTGCATTCATCGTGATTGAGCCGATAACCGTCATGCCACTAATCTTTGAGCCGGTTTTCTAACTTCTAACTAGATTAACCAATTGACTTTCCTTTTTAGTTTAAAACTAACTCGTTCCCCATTCCTTTGGGTATGACACTTATTGAGCTTAATAAACAAGCATTGCACATATATTGCTTGGATTCTTGGTTCATGGCTTTGATTGTTTTATGACTTGTGCTTACTTTCCAAGAATTCTATCCTTTTTACCCCACTTCATGAATATGTCTATCATCTTGCCTTCTATATATGCTTAATGCCTTGCTTGTTTTCCTCTACGTGGCTTAATTATTTATATCATGTATATCTCTTTTTCAGGATGGCCGACAGAGGAAAATCTAAGGTTACCTCAAGGAAGCGCAAGAAGCCTTAGCCCACCACTCTTTCTCCTTACTATAACTATGCAAAGAACCTTCTTAACGATGAGGACAAAGCGAACCAACAGTTACCGCCTACAGAAGCGTATAGGTTTCCTAACCTATACTGCGAGCTCCGCTTTTTGACATACCGGAAAAAGAATATGAATATAGAGAAGAAACTGGTCCTCCCAACTGACTTTAGGTGAGCCATTACGACACGTATTCAGGGGATGGGCCTAGGCTTTATTGATAGGGAGCTAGGCAGGGTGAACTCCTCATGGGTGAAGGAATTTTATTGTAACTTCTTTAGACACACCCTTGAGTCGGTTCACCTGCGATGCGGGCAGGTATTGGTTACAGAGGCAGCTATTCAGGATAGACTCGGCTGTCTGCCTAGGACTGTGGCACGGATGCCATTGAGCAGGCAGAGGTAGCCATACATTGCATGACCTTTGACTATAATGCTCTGAGGGACATTATTGCCACCCTGGATGCCCCGTGGGTGATGGACGCTGACAACAGGAAGCCCAAAGGGATGCTGTTTACTCATCTTTCTAGGGAGACCAGGACGTGGCAGCAGATCTTTGCCCATTACGTCATGCCGACCACCCACTTTACAGAGATCCCATCGACATGCTTGTCCTGATCGGATATGTTATGGAGGGGAAGAAGGTATACTTTCCTCGCTTGATCAGGCAATACATGTGGCGGGCACATGTCCGTGGCTTACTTCCCTTTCCCACCTTGGTCACCGCGATGATTCAGCTAGCCGGTGCCCCATGGGAGGTAGATGATGAGATACCATCCCCGGTCCACGGAAAGAAGGAAGTGATTCCATGGGGGGAGTGGGTGCATGAGAAACCCCCTTCTCGGCGTCGCTCTAGAGCCAGAGTAGCCGCGACACCCGGCGCCTCATCCTCAGTAGCAGCAGGACTCGTAGCCCTAGCACCACCGATAGCACCACTATCGCCAGCACCTCTGCCAACTTACCTTCTAGTCCAGCATCTGTTCCGCTTTATGGAGCGCAGTGAGCGCCGCATTATACGACGTCTGGACAGGATGGATCAGATGTTCATAGCATTGGGTGTTGAGTTGCCCCCTCTTTCTTACCCTTCTTCTGCATCAGGGGAAGAGCAGGCCGAGGAGCATGAGGCAGAGCCAGCTCAGACAGAAGCACCATCACAGACACAGGCCACCCCGGACCCACAGCAGCCCGCTAAGGAGCCACAGCCTGAGACCCAGCCAGATGTGACAATTGCACCTCACACTGAGCCCGAGCAGAAGTATCGAGGACGATGCTCCATTCTAAGAGTGGGGAGGTCACCGCCGTTGTCGTCAGTAGATTAGCTATTCTGGATGATAAGTTCGGACATTTATCTTTTATTTTGCATTATTTTAGTACTTTGCACTTTATTTTTATCGCACTTTTGGATTATTGTATATATTTGTTATTTTGAGATACTTTTATTTTAGTTTGTTGCATTTTGCACCTTGTATTCTAGATATTTCATATTTTAGTGTATTTTTGCTTTATGTAGTTGTTTTGGCTTAGTGGTTGTGATTAAAAAAACATTTTGGATTGTGAAACCTAAGTTTATCCTTTTTGCATAAGAAAATTGTTTTGATTAAAGAAAGGGGATAAAGTAAGGAGATTTTAAATTTCTAAATCACAACATTGAATTTAGGATAAGCTTAGTCAAAACAATAAAATTTTCCAAAGAATTTATCTATAGGGCACCACCCCAATTGATTGGAAATTTTTGTGGAACTTGCTTGAATCATATATATTTTGTGAATCATGTTTTGAGCTAAGAACACAAGAAAGTGAGATTTGAGCTTAATGATGTGGTTACATCTTATAACCACTTATTTTTCCTTCTTGTGTTATTATTCTCTTTCTATGATTGTGATCCTTGATTTGCTTAATTCTTTATGTCCATTATTCCTTATATTCATGCATTTATATGATTGAGGCCATTATTTCATTAGCTCACTCATCCAAATAAGCCTAGCTTTTACCTTCCATTGTTAACCAATTTTGAGCCTATGCTTAACCCAATTGTTCTTTATTTTAGCACATTACAAGCCTAAAGCGAAAAATAATAAAAGTCCCTTGTTTGGATCTTTGATTGGCTTAGGCTAGTGAGAGTATTTATTATTCAAGTTTGGGGAGATTTGGGAACATTGGATGGGATAAAAGGATGCTTTGTATTTTTATATATTTGGAAATTGGGTACATGCTCATGTATTAATAAAATGTTAGACCTTATGCATTGGTGCTCTTGAAAGAAAAATGATAAAAAGAAAAGAAAAAGAAAAGAAAAAGACAAAAAGAAAAAGAATATGGAAAAGAAAAAAAATACACAGAAAAAGAAGAAAAAGAGAAGAAGAAAAGAAAGAAATAATAAGGGGACAAAATGCCCCAAAGTAAAAGTTCAATAAGAATCAATGCATAAGTGTTGAGAAATGCAAAAGGAAATGCATGAGTATGTGAAAAAGTGAAAAATGGGTAGTTAGGTTAGAACTTAAATTGTATAGATTATCATAGGTTAGGTGGGAAAGTCTAGGTTAATCAAAGATTCAATATCTAGCTCACTTAACCATATATGACCATACCTTGACCCTATCCCCATTACAACCATTGAGAAAGACCTCATGATAATTATAAGCATGCATTGAATAATTATTGATTGTTAGATGAAGAACAAATCTCTGAAAGCATGATTAGGGGGAAACTGAGTGAATTAAACCCTAAATACTTGAGTGACTAGAGCGGATACACATCCGGGGAGGGTTAGATTGCTCAATTACATGTATTCACCATAATCATTCTTATTCATACAAGTTGTAAATCCTTTTTGATTATTCAATACAATTATGGGTTGGATTTGATTCTCATTGCTTTAGCCCTTATGCTTACATACGTTCTCTTGGAAGTTGATTTGTTTTGACCAAGCAATTGTATTCATCTAGGTAGTTACATTTAGATAGTTTGCATATAGCTTAGTTCCATCAAATAAATGCCATACCCTTTACTTCATTCTTGGTATAGCATGAGGACATGCTATGGTCTAAGTGTGGGGAGGTTGATAAACCCCATTTTTAGGGTTTATCTTGTGTTGAATTTAGAGGATTTTATTAACATTTCCTCATATTTACTCAATGAAATAGCATGGTTTTGTGATTCTCCCTTAATTTGTGCTTAAGTGTTAAAACATGCTTTTACACCTTTAATTTGATGATTTTAATTCACCTTTGATTCCACTAGATGCCTTGATTTGCTTGTTGAGTTCTTTCAGGTTGAAAAGGCTACGAATGGATCAAAGGAGTGAAGAGAAAAGCATGCAAAGTGGAGAACACATGAAAAAGCCAAAGATTTGAGGTGCAACCATCCACGCGCACGCGCAATGTACGCGCATGCGTGGATCACGAAAACTCCAGGGATGCGCACGCTTGCTGTACGCATACGCGTCGATGCTGGCACGTGATTTTAAGGTGAAAATGTGCTCAGTGAATTCTGAGAAGCTGTGGGGCCCAGTTTGCAACTAACTTTGGCGCCAAAATGCTTTAAAGGACCAAAGATTGAAGGGGAATGCATCTTTTGACATATTTCTTGCTCATTAGGATTAGTTTTAGTTAGTTTTAGAGAGAGAAGCTCTTACTTATCTCTAGGAATTAGGATTAGGTTTAGTTCAATAATCTTAGATATAGGTTTTAATTCATGCCCTTTTCTACTTCTACTTCTCAATTCTTTGTTGTTACATTCATCATTCTTCTATTCTTTTGTTGTAATTTCTTCTACTTTGCTTTCATACTTGTTGTTGATCTATTCTTGTTCCTTTTATTTTTTTTTCAATTCAATTTGAGGTAATTCATGTCAATAATGTTCTTTTTGATTGTTGTTGTTAATTCTTTGTAATAATTGTTGTTAGATTTCATTCTTGTTGTCAATTTACTATGCTTTCCTTTTATGCCTTCCAAGTGTTTGTCAAAATGCTTGAGAAGATATTAGAGTAGAATTTTATGTTCTTGGCTTGGGAAGGTAACTTAGGAATTTTTGAGTTACTTATGTCCATGTGATTGATAGTTGGTAGCCATTGACTCTAGCTCTCATTAATTCAATTAGTGAATAGCTAGGACTTATGGACTTGGATTGACATAGCACATTTGACTTTCCTTTACTTGTTAGAGGATGACTTAATGGGATTGATCCTTGCAATTATCATATTGTGGTTAGTGATAAGGATAGAGATCCTTGACCACCAAACCTTGCCAAGACCTTTTTGTCATTTGAATTCTTTTGCAATTTACTTTTCATGTTCCTTATCCAAAACCCCAAAATATACATGTCCATGGCCAATAACAAGAACGCTACCCTGCAATTCCTTTGAGAGACGATCTGAGGTTTAAATACTTCAGTTTATAATTTTAGGGGGTTGTACTTGTGATAAACAAATGTTTGTATGAAAGGATTATTATTGGTTTAGAAACAATACTTCGACAAGATTTCGATTGTGAAATTCTAGACCGTCAAAAATCAACTCATCAAAATGGCGCCGTTGCCGGGGATTTGCAATGGTGTTATGTTATTGGTTATTGTATATATGTGAATATTGTAAATACGTCTCTCTTTCACTTGTTTCTTAGACTTAGTTAGTTTGCCTTTGTTTCCACTATGAATTATCACTTTGGCTATGAGTTTAGTTCTAATTGTGTTGTAGGGAATGTGAACTTCAATGACCACATGTATCAAGGATGGAACCAACGAAGATGGGAGGAACCTCAAGGAATTGATCACTCCTATTGGCAACAACCTCCGGATACTTATAGGTATAACCACCATCCTAATGTATGTCAATTCAATGGCTATGGTGAATCTTTTTGTGAAAATCAATTACCACCATGATATGCCTATGCCTCCTATCCTCAACATGAGCCTCAACCATACTCACAAGCCTCTCTTTACCAAGCACCGTCCTATGACCCATATCCATCATATGACCAATCACCCATACCGTTCCCTTGTGACCACTATGAGCAAGAACCTTTAGAACCACCACAACCTTATTATGATTACTACCAAGAACCACCTCATTACATAACATCTCCCTACACATACCAAGAAGAACCACCTTCCTATTATGAACCTTTTCTCCAAAATAATGAACCCTCTTATCCACCCCAAGCCCCAATAGATGATTCGCTCACCTTGCTACTTCAAGGACAAGCGGATATGCAAAGGAACACACCAGAGTTTGTGACTAACTTGACTAAGGTAGTGCACACCTTAGCCTACCAATGCATGTACACTCAAGGTGCTTTCGTATCCATATGTGAAGGATCCAAAGAAGAGAAAAGCATAAAGAAGAGGTTGGACAATCCGGTGGAGAAAGAGGAGTTTTGTTTTTTGTTGGAACAATTGGAGGAACCTACATTTATTGAAGAAAAGGGAGATGTGGTTGAAAATTTAGGAGATGTGGAACCACCATGGGAATCTCAACAACCTTCGGAGCATATCAAAATTGAAGAATATGAAGAGGTTGATCAAGAGATGGAGTCAATCATCAATGACTTTTTATCCAAAATTGAATCATCTTCCATTAGGTGTGTAATTGACGTTATTGAAGACAACTCCAAACCAAGTAATATTGGTATCCTTGTTGAAGGAGTTGACAAGCAAGAAGAAATTGAAAAAGGTTGTTAAGAGGTGGAAATAACTAAGGAAGAGCCCAAAGGAAGAGACCTCGTATTGTATAAGTGTGGGGAGGCTCTCCTTCCTAAATCACCATCCAACACAACATTCAAGTGGATAACATTCTTACCTTTGAGTTTCACCTTCTCACTTGAATATGGATTAATTGAAACGGATGGGTAACTTAGAGCTCTCTGCAGAATTAATAATAAGAAAGAGTTGTGTAGTGGTTGGAAGTTTGGAATTACGCTCATTAGGGTCAAAGCTCTAAAGCATAAGGACCATGATTGGAAGAATGCAAATTTGTGTGGGTCTAGGAGGAGACTTTGGTGTGCTCAAGAGAATTCTATGTGTCAACCACCAGGATGGAAGAACCATGACAACCAACTTGAAGACGGGTGTGAAAATAAGATATGGGATCCCGGATCGGAGCACGGAGACCAACCTTGGGACCTCATAACTTGGGTCGAACTTCACCCAAGCTTGGTGAAGACGGTTGGAATTTCTGTCAACCATTTGCGGAGCAAAGATCCTTGGAGATTCAAGGATGTGTACAAACACAAGCCACCTTGATAAAGAGCTTCCCAAAATGTCCAACTTAAGGACTTAAAATAAAAGTGTTAGGTGGGAGACACCCTACCATGGTAAACTCTTTCTATTTCCTCTTGTAGACTTGATTAATAAGTGATTTGAGTTGCCATTATAGGTAGTTTTCCTCTTCATTGTAGTCTTCTCTTAATGTTTTGATTGTACCTGCTTAAGGTGCAAGTTATGTTTGGTTGCTTTGGAAAATTTTATTAATTTTGCATTTTTGGTTGATTTAGAGTTGAAGGTAATGTTAGGGAGATTTTTAGCTGTTTTTAGTGTTTATAAAAAAAAAAGCTGGGACGCATACGCACGCTGTACGCATACGCGTCGATGAGGGAATACAGATCCATACATGGATCCAGAGAGTTACGCGAACACGGCGCAAACGCTGAGCGTGGGGCGCAAGGGCACGCACGCGTACGCGTATAGCACGCGTCGCGTCGATGGGTTGACGTGAAACCCATACTCCCACCCGAGAGTTGTGCGACTGTGGCACGAGCATTATGATTCACGTGCAAGCTGCGACCCACGTGGACGCGTACATCGCGCATACGCGTCAATGCACCCATTCCTCACTCACGCATACGCACACCTAGCGCTTCCGCGTCCATCTCCTCTTCGCACCACCCACGCGTACGCGCATAAGACGCGTACGCATGGATTCAAAATCCCTAATACCCCACCCACGCGAGAAACCCTTGCCATTTGTGTCTTTCCTGTCTCTCTCTTCCAACGCTCCATTCACCCTTTCTGCTCCGCCAACTCCCTGAACCACCCTCAACCGCCACAACCATCACCGTCCGGCGACCCGTCGACACCGCCGGCCCCTCCCTCTCTTCCTACTTCTCTTTTTCTCTCCTCCGTCCCTCTCCTCTCACCTCTGCCTCTCTTCTCTTACTATCCACCGTAACCCCCATTTTTCCTCCGCCCAACACCGCCGCGTGCCCCCACTGCCGCCAGCGACGTGCGAAACCACCACCATCACTCTCCTCCTCTGCCCCTGTGCCACTCTCTGTTCTCCAACTCTACTCTGCGACTCTGTCCTCTCTACGCAGCCGCAAGCTCCGCCGCCACCACTCCTGAGCGGCACTACAATCCCTCGCCCTCTCACCCTTCCATTCCCATTTCTGTCTTGCTACCCCTCAGGTTTCCCCCTTGCCGTATGCTCTGTTCTTTGCTTTCTTTTAGTAATTTTATTAGTTAATGTTAGATTAAATTAGCTGTCTGGATTCTGTTTGTAGGTTAGGTAGACATGTATGCTGTTAGGTAGATAGGATGTGGTTAGAGGATTCTAGGCCTGATAAGTGCTCTGTTCCTGTTTATTTTCTGAATGTAAACTACTTGGTTTCTATTTGGTGATGTCTATATACATATTGTTACTGCTATGCTGCGTCAATACTGCCTTGCTGCAATTTACTTGTGCGATTGAGCTTGCTGCTGCCTGCACTTATGCTTTGATATTTCATATGTGTTAAATTGCTGCTTTTCGCTATCCGGGAACGTCCAATTTACTGTCGGAATGCTGCCCAAATTTTTTAAAAATTGTTTTGGTTTTAAACTTGTTACCTATAATTGAATTTGACACCTTTGGAATTGAGTTTTCCTTGACGTGCACAAAGTTCAATTCTTAGGCGACTTGGATTAGCATTTCCGTGTCCATTTTGCTTCCCGTGATATGCACTAAAACTTCATATTCCTTCACTTCTCAAGTTAAATCAAATACTTTTTGACTCATGCTAAACTCACCATTTGATCTTGACTTGCAATTGTTTTGAATATGGTTCAGTCCCTTGCAATGATTGGTGCTTTCCACTTGTGTGACACTTTTAACTCAAATTAGTTCTTAACTTGTTTTAAGTTACATAAAGTGCATATTTCACTCTTTCTATACCAATTATTGCCCATTTAGTGAACATGACATTGACTGATGACTTGCTTTTCAATTCTATGCTTTTGTGCAATATTTCATATTTCATCATCAATGACTGCATCGTCCTCATGAATGTGAGTGTGCTTGTTGTTCTCATTTTTTGCATTCATCGTGATTGAGCCGATAACCGTCATGCCACTAATCTTTGAGCCGATTTTCTAACTTCTAACTTGATTAACCAATTGACTTTCCTTTTTAGTTTAAAACTAACTCGTTCCCCATTCCTTTGGGTATGACACTTATTGAGCTTAATAAACAAGTATTGCGCACATATTGCTTGGATTCTTGGTTCATGGTTTTGATTGTTTTATGACTTGTGCTTACTTTCCAAGAATTCTATCCTTTTTACCTCACTTCATGAATATGTCTATCATCTTGCCTTCTATATATGCTTAATGCCTTGCTTCTTTTGCTCTACGTGGCTTAATTATTTATATCATGTATATCTCTTTTTCAGGATGGCCGACAGAGAAAAATCTAAGGTTACCTCAAGGAAGCGCAAGAAGCCTTAGCCCTCCACTCTTTCTCCTTACTATGACTATGCAAAGAACTCTCTTAATGATGAGGACAAAGCGAACCAATAGTTACCGCCTACAGAAGCGTATAGGTTTCCTAACCTACACTGCGAGCTCCACTTTTCGACATAGCGGAAAAAGAATCTGAATATAGAGAAGAAACTGGTCCTCCCAACTGACTTGAGGTGAGCCATTACGACACGTATTCAGGGGATGGGCCTAGGCTTTATTGATAGGGAGCTAGGCAGGGTGAACTCCTCATGGGTGAAGGAATTTTATTGTAACTTCTTTAGACACACCCTTGAGTCGGTTCACCTGCGAGGCGGGCAGGTATTGGTTACAGAGGCAGCTATTCAGGATAGACTCGGCTGTTTGCCAAGGACTGGTGGCACGGATGCCATTGAGCAGGCAGAGGTAGCCATACATTGCATGACCTTTGACTATAATGCTCTGAGGGACATTATTGCCACCCTGGATGCCCCGTGGGTGATGGACGCTGACAACAGGAAGCCCAAAGGGATGCTGTTTACTCATCTTTCTAGGGAGGCTAGAACGTGGCAGCAGATCTTTGCCCATTACGTCATGCCGACCACCCACTTTACAGAGATCCCCATCGACATGCTCGTCCTGATCGGATATGTTATGGAGGGGAAGGAGGTATACTTTCCTCGCTTGATCAGGCGATACATGTGGCGGGCACATGTCCGTGGCTTACTTCCCTTTCCCACCTTGGTCATCGCGATGATTCAGCTAGCCGGAGCCCCATGGGAGGTAGATGATGAGATACCACCCCCGGTCCACGGAAAGATGGAAGTGATTCCGTGGGGGGAGTGGGTGCATGAGAAACCCCCTTCTCGGCGTCGCTCTAGAGCCAGAGTAGCCGCGACACCCGGCGCCTCATCCTCAGTAGCAGCAGGACTCGCAGCCCTAGCAGCACCGATAGCACCACTATCGCCAGCACCTCTGCCAACTTACCTTCTAGTCCAGCATCTGTTCCGCTTTATGGAGCGCAGTGAGCACCGTATTATACGACGTCTGGACAGGATGGATCAGATGTTCATGGCATTGGGTGTTGAGTTGGCCCCTCTTTCTGACCCTTCTTCTGCATCAGAGGAAGAGCAGGCCGAGGAGCATGAGGCGGAACCAGCTCAGACAGAGGCACCATCACAGACACAGGCCACCCCGGAGGCACAGCAGCCCGCTAAGGAGCCACATCCTGAGACCCAGCCAGATCCGACAATTGCACTTCACACTGAGCCTGAGCAGTAGTATCGAGGACGATGCTCCATTCTAAGTGTGGGGAGGTCACCGTCGTTGTCGTCGGTGGATTAGCTATTCTGGATGATAAGTTCAGACATTTATCTTTTATTTTGCATTATTTTAGTACTTTGCACTTTATTTTTATCGCACTTTTGGATTATTGTATATATTTGTTATTTTGAGATACTTTTATTTTATTTTGTTGCATTTTGCACCTTGCATTCTAGATATTTCATATTTTAGTGTATTTTTGCTTTATGTAGTTGTTTTGGCTTAGTGGTTGTGATTAAAAAAACATTTTGGATTGTGAAACCTAAGTTTATCCTTTTTGCATAAGAAAATTGTTTTGATTAAAGAAAGGGAATAAAGTAAGGAGATTTTAAATTTCTAATTCACAACATTGAATTTGGGATAAGCTTAGTCAAAACAATAAAATTTTCCAAAGAATTTATCTATAGGGCACCACCCCAATTGATTAGAAATTTTTGTGGAACTTGCTTGAATCATATATATTTTGTGAAACATGTTTTGAGCTAAGAACACAAGCAAGTAAGATTTGAGTCTAATGATGTGGTTACATCTTATAACCACTTATTTTCCCTTTTTGTGTTATTATTCTCTTTCTATGATTGTGATCCTTGATTTGCTTAATTCTTTATGTCCATTATTCCTTATATTCATGAATTTATATGATTGATGCCATTATTTCATTAGCTCACTCATCCAAATAAGCCTACCTTTTACCTGCCATTGTTAACCAATTTTGAGCCTATGCTTAACCCTATTGTTCTTTATTTTAGCACATTACAAGCCTAAAGCGAAAAACAATAAAAGTCCCTTGTTTGGATCTTTGATTGGCTTAGGCTAGTGAGAGTGTTCATTATTCAAGTTTGGGGAGATTTGGGAACATTAGATGGGATAAAAGGATGCTTTGTATTTTTATATATTTGGAAATTGGGTACATGCTCATGTATTAATAAAATGTTAGACCTTATGCATTGGTGCTCTTGAAAGAAAAATGATAAAAACAAAATAAAAAGAAAAGAAAAAGACAAAAAGAAAAAGAATATGGAAAAGAAAAAAATACATAGAAAAAGAAGAAAAAGAAAAGAAGAAAAGAAAGAAATAATAAAGGGACAAAATGCCCCAAAGTAAAAGTTCAATAAGAATCAATGCATAAGTGTTGAGAAATGCAAAAGGAAATGCATGAGTATGTGAAAAAGTGAGAAATGGGTAGTTAGATTAGAACTTAAATTGTATAGGTTATCATAGGTTAGGTGGGAAAGTCTAGGTTAATCAAAGATTCAAAATCTAGCTCACTTAACCATATATGACCATACCTTGACCCTAGCCCCATTACAACCATTGAGAAAGACCTCATGATAATTATAATCATGCATTGAATAATTATTGATTGTTAGATGAAGAACAAATCTTGGAAAGCATGATTAGGGGGAAATTGAGTGAATCAAACCCTAAACACTTGAGTGACTAGAGCGATGCACATCTGGTGAGGGTTAGATTGCTTAATTACATGTATTCACCATAATCATTCTTATTCATACAAGTTGTAAATCCTTTTTGATTCTTCAATACAATTGTGGGTTGGATTTGATTCTCATTGCTTTAGCCCTTATGCTTACATACGTTCTCTTGGAAGTTGATTTTGTTTTGACCAAGCAATTGCAATCATCTAGGTAGTTACATTTAGATAGTTTGCATATAGCTTAGTTCCATCGAATAAATGCCATACCCTTTACTTCATTCTTGGTATAGCATGAGGACATGCTATAGTCTAAGTGTGGGGAGGTTGATAAACCCCATTTTTAGGGTTTATCTTGTGTTGAATTTAGAGCATTTTAAAAACTTTTCTCACATTTACTCAATGAAATAGCATGGTTTTGTGATTCTCCCTTAATTTGTGCTTAAGTGTGAAAACATGCTTTTAGACCTTTAATTTGATGATTTTAATTCACCTTTGATTCCACTAGATGCCTTGATTTACTTGTTGAGTGCTTTCAGGTTGAAAAGGCTACAAATGGATCAAACGAGTGAAGAGGAAAGCATTCAAAGTGGAGAACACATGGAAAAGCCAAAGATTTGAGGTGCAACCATCTACGCGCACGCGCAATGTACGCGCACATCTGGATCGCGAAAACTCCAGGGACGCGCACGCGTGCTCTACGCGTACGCGTCGATGCTGGCACGTGATTTTAAAGTGAAAACGTGCCCAGTGAATTCTGAGAACTTGTGGGGCCCAGTTTGCAACCAACTTTGGTGCCAAAATGCTCTAAAGGACCAAGGATTGAAGGGGAATGCATCTTTTGACATATTTCTTGCTCATTAGGATTAGTTTTAGTTAGTTTTAGAGAGAGAAGCTCTCACTTCTCTGTAGGAATTAGGATTAGGTTTAGTTCAATAATCTTAGATCTAGGTTTTAATTCATGCTCTCTTCTACTTCTACTTCTCAATTCTTTGTTGTTACATTCATCATTCTTCTATTCTTTTGTTGTAATTTCTTCTACTTTGCTTTCATACTTGTTGTTGATCTACTCTTGTTCCTTTTATTTTCTTTCAATTCAATTTGAAGTAATTCATGTCAATAATATTCTTTTTTATTGTTGTTGTTAATTCTTTGTAATAATTGTTGTTAGATTTCATTCTTGTTGTCAATTTACTATGCTTTCCTTTTATGCCTTCCAAGTGTTTGTCAAAATGCTTGAGAATATATTAGAGTAGAATTTTATGTTCTTGGCTTGGAAAGGTAGCTTAGGAATTCTTGAGTTACTAATGTCCAAGTGATTTATAGTTGGTAGCCATTGACTCTAGCTCTCATTAATTCAATTAGTGAATAGCTAGGACTTTTGGACTTAGATTGATATAGCTCATTTGACTTTCCTTTACTTGTTAGAGGATGATTTAATGGGATTGATCCTTGCAATTATCATATTGTGGTTAGTGATAAGGATAGAGATCCTTGACCACCAAACCTTGCCAAGACCTTTTTGTCATTTGAATTCTTTTGCAATTTGCTTTTCATGTTCCTTATCCAAAACCCCAAAATATACATGTCCATGGCCAATAACAAGAACACTACCCTACAATTCCTTTGAGAGACGACCCGAGGTTTAAATACTTCAGTTTATAATTTTAGGGGATTGTACTTGTGACAAACAAATGTTTATATGAAAGGATTATTGTTGGTTTAGAAACTATACTTCGACGAGATTTCAATTGTGAAATTCTAGACCGTCAAAAATACTCATCAGGCATACGCGTGAGAGGCTAAAATGCTGGTGTCACGCGCACGCATGGGGTGACGCGTGCGCGTGGCCGTTGCTCTGTTTTTTCAAAATTTTTCAAGTTCTAGCACCAAACTAAGCATTCCAAACACTCAGACAGCTACCAAAACACCATAAAACCTTATTTAACATACTAGACTCCCAAATAAACTCAACAAACTAAACTAAACATGAAATTAAACTAATTTGCCAATATGTACAGAAAGAGAAAATGAAAGGATGTTACCATGGTGGGATGTCTCCCACCTAGCACTTTTATTTATTGTCCTTATGTTGGACTTATGGGGAGCTCCTTGTCAAGGTGGCTTGCGCTTAAATGCATCCTTGAACATCCACCAATGCTTGGTCTTCCATTGTGCTCCAAGATTCTCAATCATTTGCATCAAGCCTTGATAGAGTTTTTCACAAGCTTGTGGCTCCCAAAGTTGATCCTCATATTGTAATCCGGGATCCCACACTTTGTTTTCACAACCGTCTTCAAGTTGATCATGGTGATTCCATCCAAGTGGTTTAGTCTTGGAATTCTCACTTAAGCTTCCAAATAACTTCCTAGACCCATTCAATGTAGCATGACTCCAACCCTTGCAGTTCAACTTTGAGCATGCAACCATATTGAACCTAGAATGATGTTTCCAACCACTAACCATCTCCCTTTTGCTCTTAAAGCCACAAAGAGCTCTAAGTTGACCATCCGTCTCAAGCAAACCATATTCAAGTGGGATAATAAAGCTTAGAGATAAGAGATTTACCCACTTGAATGAAAGGATGGATAGTGATGGCTTGGGGAGAGGTGTCTCCAATGGTCTTGCAAGCTCTACTCCCTTGTGTTCTTTCTTGACAACTTCCACCTCTTTGCAAGCTTCTTCAATTTTAACCTCCTATTCTTGGTAGCTTTCTTCCAATTCAATCTCTTCTTCATTGCTTACCAAGGGTATGGGAGGTTGTGCACATTCTTCTATGACCTCAAATTCATGTCAAATGGGAGAGGATTCAATTGTAGATAGAAACTCATGAATGCTTGAATCCATCTCTTGATCAACCTCTTCAAAGTCTTCAACCATGATATGCCTTGGAGGTTGTACACCCTCCTCAACATCAATATCAAGCTTCTTGGATGAGGGCTCTATAATTCTACATTCCCAAGGACTTTCAACATCTCCTAAATCTTCAACTACTCTTTCCGGATCAATTGTCTCTACTCCCTCCCCTTGTTGCAATTCTCGCTTCAACTCTTCTTCTTCACCTTGAAGCTTCAAGTTCACTCCATCACTATGCTCCTTGGTTGATCCTTCACATTTATCAATGGGAGCACTTAGGATGCATGAGCTTAGGTGGGAGGCCATGTGGTTACTGGCTTCCGCCATGGTAGCAACCATGACCTCTAGCTTCTTTAGCTCTTTTTGCTTCTCTTCTTGCCTTTGGATATAAGAGCTAATATCTCTTCGTTGTTCTTGTAAGAAGGTTTGGAGAGCTTCATCCATTGGAGGAGGTGGTGGAAAAGAGGGTTGATTGTTTGGGGAAAAGGGTTCATAATGAGAAGGTGGTTCATCTTGGTAAGGGTATGGAGATGGTGTATATCGAGGTGGTTCTTGGGAGTAATTGTGGTGGAATTATTGTGGTTCTATGTATGGTTCATATGACTTATAAGGTGGTTGGTATAGTGGATAAGAATTAGGGTTATATGGAGGTGTGTGGTGGTATGGGGCTTGTGAGTAGGGTTGTTGAGGGCTATGTTGAGGGAAGGGGTCATATGTATGTGGTGGTTGTGGTTGACAATCACAATGAGGGTCATCGCACACATTAGATTGGTATGCATCATGGTATGGCTCTTGATCATAATACAATGGTGGAGGTTGTTGCCATGAAGGTTGATCAAATGTTTGAGGATTCTCACACCTTTGATTGCTCCATCCTTGATGCATGTTGTCATTGTAGCTTTCATTCCCTACAACATAGTTAGAACCAAACTCATATCCAAAAGGATGAGAATTCATAGTAGAAAAACAAAAGCAAAAAGCAACAAGAAACAAAGAGATAAAATCTAACTACTAACTCAAACAAGCAAACCAACGAAAGGGCAAACTATTCACAATATTAACATATGTACAATAACCAATAACAAGCACACATTGCAATTCCCTGACAATGGTGCCAAAAACTTGATGGAGCAAAATCGTCAGTTAGAAATTTCACACAAATAATTCCGTTGATAGTATAGTTCCCAACCAACACACAATCCTCAATCAAAGTTTAATTTGTTTGTCACGAGTGAACCAATAAAAATACCGAGAGTATTAGATCTCGGGTCATCTCTCAAAGGAATTGCAGTGAGGTATGCACAATATTGGTTATGGTATCAAAGGGGGTTTGCAAATAAGGGGACAATAAATTAAATGGCAAGAAATGTAAATCAAACAACTAAAGAAAGCAATTAATAAAGAGAGACATTCATGGTAAGGATTGAGAATCAAAGTTTTCTATCCTAGTCATTAATTATATTACAATAATTATCAAGAGCTAATCCTATTTAGTCATCTCTAACATTGGAAGAAGGTATAATGTTATCTTCACATGGGAGAAAGTCAAATAAGACTAGTTAATCTTAATCCAAAAGTCCTAATCAACTTACTAATTGAATTAGCAAGAGATTAGAGTCAATGGAAACAATATTAACTAACAACTCTAGATTACTAATCTAAATTGGGTATTAATGACTCAAGATTACCTAATTTTTCTTTCCAAGCCAAGAATGCTCAAAAACTACTCTAACATCCAACCAAGCATTTTGTCAAACACTTGGAAGGCATAAAAGGAAAGCATGTTAAATTGCAAGAAATATAAATTCTACAACTACCCAATTGCAAGGAAACAATAACAACAACTCAATTAAACAATAAAGGAACATAAAACTTAAATTGCATTAAATGAAAATGAAAGTAACAAGAGTGCTCATAGACATAAAAGAGGCTCAAGGGAAAATTAACAAGAAAACTAAGAAGAACAAAGATATAAGAACAAGAAATTGTAAAGAAAACAAAATGAAAACAAGAATTAAAACCGAAATTAAAGAGAGTTTAACCTAATTCTAGCCTAATTCTAGAAACTACCTAAAGCATGGTCCTAATCTAATCTAATTGCTCCCCCTTTTACCCCTCTTGAATTCTACATGAAATAGCCTCAGAAATGAGTTGGATTTTGATGAACGGATTTTTCGTGGTTTAGAATTCCTCAATGAATTCTCGTTGCAAGTATAGTTTCTAAACCAACAAATAATCCTCTCATCCAAAAAATTGTTTGTCATAAGTACAAACTCCAATAAAAATAATCGAAGTATTAAATCTCGGGTCGTCTGTCAAAGGAATTACAGGGAAGTGTTCTTGTTATTGGTTATGAAATGCATATTTTGGGTTTTTGTGATAAAGGACATGAAAGATAAATTGCAAGAAAGTAAATGAAACTCTAATAGTAAAAAAGGTCTTGGCAAGGGTTGATGGTTAAGGATCTATATCCTTGTTACTAACCACAACATGATAATTGTAAAGATCAATCTCAATAAGTCATCCTCTAACAAGTGAAGGAAAGTCAAATGAGCTACTGGTGCACAAATTATGAATCACACTTTTCACAACTCGTACCACTAACCAGCAAGTGCACTGGGTCATCCAAGTAATACC
>NC_029785.2:98471350-98498341 GCF_000816755.2 Arachis ipaensis | reverse complement strand
TTCCAGTGAAAAGGGTCCAGGTGCGCTGTCACCGCACGGCTAATCATCTGCAGGTTCTCAGTCGTACCGGAATAGGATTTACTATCCTTTTGCGTCTGTCACTATGCCCAGCACTCACGAGTTTGAAGCACGTCATAGTCATTCAATCCCAAAGCCCTACTCGGAATACCACGGACAAGGTTTAGACTTTCCGGACTCTCATGAATACCGCCATCAATCTAGCTTATACCACGAAGATTCTGATTAAGAGATCCAAGAGATATTCATTCATTCTACGGTGGAACAAAAGTGGTTGTCAGGCACGCGTTCGTGGGGGAATGATGATGATTGTCACGTTCATCACATTCATGTTGAAGTGCGAATGAATATCTTAGATAGGAACACGCATGTTTGAATAGAAAACAGGAATACTTGCATTAATTCATCGAGACACAGCAGAGCTCCTCACCCCCAACAATGGAGTTTAGAGACTCATGCCGTCTAAGAGTACAAATTTCAGATCTAAAAATATCATGAGATACAAAATAAGTTTCTAAAAGTTGTTTAAATACTAAACTAGTAGCCTAGGTTTACAAAAAGTGAGTAGGCTATGACAGATGGTGCAAAGATCCACTTCTGGGGCCCACTTGGTGTGTGCTGGGGCTGAGACTTAAACATTTCACGTGCATAAGGCTGTTTTGGGTGTTCAACGCCAGGTTTGGATCAATTTCTGGCATTGAACTCCAACTTTTGATCCTTTTCTGGCGCTGGATGCCAGAATTGGGCAGAGAACTGGCGTTGAACGCCAGTTTACGTCATCTATCCTTGAGCAAAGTATGGACTATTATATATTGCTGGAAAGCCCTGGATGTCTAATTTCCAACGCAATTAGAGGCGCGCCATTTCGAGTTCTGTAGCTCCAGAAAATCCACTTTGAGTGCAGGGAGGTCAGAATCCAACAGCATCAGCAGTCCTTTTTCAGCCTGAATTATTTAACAGTCTTAAACAACAAATTCAAAAGACATATGCACTGCTCAAGCATTCATTCAGAAGACAAAAAGTATTGCCATCACATGTAACTAATTAGAATTTCTCTTATTAAAACTCAAAATTTTATTGCCTCTTATTCAAAAGATCTACTATTTTATTCATGTTTGCTGATGATGAGAAAAATAAACTATGGCTTAATTGGAGGTAAAATCAAAATAGATACTAATTACTACTATATGACTCCTAAGGTGAACTTCTATAATGACACTATCACAGAATTAAAGCAGAAATTGGAATTTAACAACCTTTATTCTGGGAAGTGGGTGTTCCTCTGATCTGTGGGGTGCTTAGTCCTTCAAGAGATAACTTCTGGCGTTTTAATTCCCTTAAGTCAAACCCTTGCTCTTCTTGTTCTTTAAACATATAGGTAAGAATTTGACCGTGTTTCTTCTGTTCTTTTATTATTTGTTCCATAGCTTCCCTTTTCTTGGTAACAGATGTCTCAAGATACTCCCAGTATTCAGATTGAGGGATTTCTGGGAGAAATTCCTGTGTTTTCTTCTTAGTGGAATCATCCTGTGCTTGTTGTTTTTCCATTGATGCTTTGGTGATTGGTTTCTCAACTGAGATATACTCAGTTATTCCCATCCTTACTCCAGCGTCTTTGCAGAGCAGAGAAATCACGCTTGGATAAGCCAACCTGGCCTCTTTAGAATTTTTGTTAGCAATTTTGTAGAGTTCAGCTGAGATCAGCTGATGAACTTCCACTTTTTTTCCCATCATGATGCAATGGATCATCACTGCTCTTTTAACTGTGACTTCAGAACGGAGAGGATATAGTTTGAAATTAAAAAGATATAAAAGATTTTTGAAGAAGATAGATCTAGATTTTGAAAAAGATAAAGTGGAGATTTTGAAAAAGATATTGATGAGTTGAAAAGATAGATTTGTTTTTAAAAAAGATTTGAAAAGAGTTGGATTGAATTTGCAAAGAGGGTTGTGCTTATGGATTAAGATATATTTGATATTTTTAAAGTAGGATTTTTAGAAATTAGGGATTTTAGAAATCAGGGTTCTTGTAGGGGTCTTGAATGCTGTTCTGTAAGCCCACAGAGCATCATCCAAGCTCTGTGCCCAATCCTTTCTACGGGTACTTACTGTCCGTTCTAGGATTCTCTTTAATTCTCTGTTAGAGACTTCAGCTTGCCCATTAGTTTGTGGATGATATGGAGTAGCCACCTTATGGCGAATTCCATACCGAACTATGGCAGAGTAAAGCTGTTTATTGCACAAGTGAGTGCCCCCATCACTGATTAGTACACTAGGGACACCAAACCTGCTAAAGATATGTTTCTGGAGGAACTTTAGCACTGTTTTAGTATCATTGGTGGGTGTGGCAATGGCCTCAACCCATTTTGATACATAGTCAACTGCCACCAGAATATAAGTGTTTGAGTATGATGGTGGAAAATGTCCCATGAAGTCAATTCCCCATACGTCAAACAACTCAATTTCCAAGATTCCTTGTTGAGGCATGGCGTAACCATGAGGCAGATTACCAGCTCTTTGGCAACTGTCACAGTTACGTACAAACTCTCAAAACACTGCCTGTTTTGGGCGTTCAATACTTATCTCCTGGGCATTCAACGCCCAGTTGTTGCCCTTTTCTGGCGTTGAACGCCAGATTACTACCCTTACTGGCGTTCAGCGCCCACTGGCTGCCCCTTTTGGGCGCTGAACGCCCAAAATAGGCTCTTACTGGCGTTTTCTGGCCAGTGAGCTCTTTTTCTCTGTTTTGTATGCAGATTCCTTCTGTAACCCTGTGAACTTATGCAATTGATTCTTTACCTTGTTATCAATGAACTCTATATAAACAAATAAAAATAAAAATAGAAATAGGGCAAAATGCTTAGAGGATTTATGCCCCATGGCTGGGTTGCCTCCCAGCAAGCGCTTCTTTATTGTCTTTAGCTGGACCTTGCTGAGCTTTTAGTCTAGCTTCAGCCTTGAGCACTCTTGCTCAATGTTGCCTTCAAGATAGTGTTTGATTCTCTGTCCATTGATGGATCCTCTGTGCTTCTTCTCTAGGCACACACCTACGGATTATTCCGTCTGCACACCTCTTAAAGAGATAAGGTTCATCCCACAAGTAGTACTTTGCATCAGTAATTAATTTCTTCTTTTGTATCCTGTTGTACTCCTTGGGTATGAACCTTGCAGCTTTATAGTTTGCAATATCGGCAAACCATGGTGTTTCCTGAATGGAAAATAAATGCTCATCCGGAAAAGTCTCAGAGATCTCAAGAGAGGGGAGGGGCGTCCCTTCTACTGGCTCTATCCGGGACAGATGATCACCCACTTGGTTCTCTGTCCCTTTTGTCTCTTATTTCTATATCAAACTCTTGCAGAAGCAACACCCATCTGATAAGCCTGGGCTTTGAATCCTGCTTTGTGAGTAGATATTTAAGAGCAGCATGATCAGTATACACAATCACTTTTGATCCTACTAAGTATGATCTGAACTTGTCAATGGCGTAAACCACTGCAAGTAATTCATAGAATCCTGCATGTCCTAGAAAGCTTCTGATTGCCTTAACATTGGCAGGTGGTGGTAATTTTTCAATTACCTCTATTTTTGCTTGATCCACCTCTAATCCCTTGTTTGAGATTTTATGCCCAAGGACAATCCCTTCAGTCACCATGAAGTGACATTTTTCCCAGTTTAAAACTAGGTTGGTCTCTTGGCATCTCTTCAGAACAAGTTTCAAGTGATCAAGACAGGAGCTGAATGAGTCTCCATATACTGAGAAGTCATCCATAAAGACTTCCAGAAAATTTTCCACCATATCAGAGAAAATAGAGAGCATGCATCTCTGGAAGGTTGCAGGCGCATTACACAGCCCAAATGGCATCCTTCTATAAGCAAACACTCCAGATGGACATGTGAATGCTGTTTTCTCTTGATCCTGAGGATCAACTGCAATCTGGTTATAGCCTGAGTAGCCGTCCAAAAAGCAGTAATAATCATGACCTGCTAGTCTTTCTAGCATCTGGTCTATGAATGGTAAAGGAAAATGATCCTTTCTGGTGGCTGTATTGAGCCTTCTGTAGTCAATACACATGCGCCACCCTGTAACTGTTCTTGTAGGAACCAGTTCATTTTTTTCATTATGAATCACTATCATGCCTCCCTTTTTTGGGACGACTTGGATAGGGCTTACCCAGAGGCTATCAAAAATAGGATAAATAATCCCAGCCTCTAGTAATTTGGTGACCTATTTCTGCACCACTTCCTGCATGGCTGGATTTAGCCGTCTCTGGGGTTGAACCACTGGTTTAGCAGTATCTTCTAATAAGATTTTGTGCATGCATCAAGCTGGGCTTATGCCCTTAAGGTCACCTATGGACCACCCAAGAGCTGTCTTGTGTGTCCTCAGCACTTGAATAAGTGCTTCCTCTTCCTGTGAATTTAAAGCAGAGCTTATGATCACTGGAAAAGTGTCACCTTCTCCCAAAAATGCATATTTCAAGGATGGTGGTAATGGCTTGAGCTCGGGTTTAGGAGGTTTTTCCTCTTCCATAAGAGATTTCAGAGGCTCTTTCATGTCCTCTAAATCCTCCAAATCAGGCTGAACATCTTTAAAGATGTCTTCCAACTCCGATTTGAGACTCTCAGCCATGTTGATCTCTTCTACCAAGGAGTCAATAAGATCAACTTTTATGCAGTCTGTTGATGTGTCTGGATGCTGCATGGCTTTGACAGCGTTCAACTTAAACTCATCATCATTCACTCTCAGGGTTATTTTCCCCTGTTGGACGTCAATGAGGGATCGTCCAGTTGTTAGGAAGGGTCTTCCTAGAATGAGAGTAGCACTCTTGTACTCTTCCATTTCCAGCACAACAAAGTCAGTGGGAAAGGCGAATGGCCCAACTCTGACAATCATGTCTTCAATCACGCCTGATGGGTATTTAGTGGAGCCATCAGCAAGTTGGAGACATATCCGGGTTGGTTTAACTTCTTCAGTTAAGCCAAGCTTTCTGATAAGGTTGATGCTTGCTCCAAGATCACATAAAGCTGTCTTGGTGCAATTACCTTCTAGTGTGCATGGTATCAGAAAACTCCCAGGGTCTTTAAGCTTTTTATGAAAGCTTTTCAGAATGACTGCACTGCATTCTTCAGTGAGGAGAACTCTTTCTGTTTCTCTCCAATCCTTTTTATGACTCAAGATATCTTTCATGAACTTGGCATAAGAAGGTATTTGCTCAAGTGCCTCTGCAAATGGAATCTTTATTTCAAGAGTCCTGAGATAATCTGCAAAGCGAGCAAATTGCTTATCCTGCTCCTCTTTCTGGAGTTCTTGAGGATAAGGTATCTTGGCTTTATATTCCTCAACCTTAGTTGCTGTAGGTTTATTGCCTACAGAAGTGGTTGAAGAAGTCTTTTTAGAGGGGTTGTCATAAGCACTTGTGTGTGTCTGATCCCTCACTGGCAATTGAGTGCCAGAGTTAGAAGCTGGAGTGACGTGAGATGCTAACTCATTATCTGTTCCTGGCGTCTGAACGCCAGAACTGTGCCCATTTTGGGCGTTCAGTGCCAGATCTTGCCCATTTTGGGCGTTCAGCGCCAGATCCTTGCCTATTTCTGGTGTTGAACGCCAGTCCTGCCTTGTTTCTGGCGTTGAACGCCAGTCCTGAGCATAGTCTGGGCGTTCAGCGCCAGCCTTCCACCAAATTTCTGCCGTTTTAGTTCCATAATTACTTTTCCCTGGGCTCTTACTGTCCTCAGGTGAATTTTGGGTGGTTTGCTCATTTCTTAGCTTTTTGCTGCCTTGAGGTGGGGTATTTAATGTTTTCCCACTTCTTAGTTGAACTGCTTGGCAATCTTCTGTTATTTGCTTTGACAGCTGCTGCTTTGTTTGCTTAAACTATTCTTCCATATGTATATTAGCCATCCTTGTCTCTTGTAGTCTATCTTTGAATTCAGCTAACTGCTTTGTTAGAAAGTCCAATTGCTGATTGAATTCAGCAGCTTGTTTTACAAGACTGAGTTCAGCAGTTGCTGTTTTAACATCTTCTTTCATGGAAGGGTCACTGCTTAGGTACAGATGCTGATTCCTGGCAACTGTATCAATGAGCTCTTGAGCCTCTTCAATTGTCTTTCTCATGTGGATAGATCCACCAGCTGAGTAATCTAAAGACATCTGAGCTCTTTCTGCAAGCCCATAATAGAAGATGTCTAACTGAACCCACTCTGAAAACATTATTAGAGAGAAAAGATATTTTTGAATTTAGTGAGGAAAGAGAAAAACAATAAAATAGCACAAGACTTAAAATTTTTAGATCTAATTCTCCTTGTTTTCGAAAATTTTGGAGGGAAAACACGAAGGAACACCAAACTTAAAATTTTAAGATCAAGACACAAGGAAAACTCAAGAACACTTTGAAGACTCACAAGAACACAAGAACGTGAAGAAATAACACCAAACTTAAAATTTTTAGAAAACCAAACTAAAATTTTCGAAAAACAAAGAAAAATCAACAAGAGAACACCAAAATTAAAGTTTGACACAGAATTTAATAGAAAAATTATTTATTTTTTTTTTGAAAAATATTTTTAATAAAACTGGTGCCCAATCATCAAGAACATAAACCAACACTCTAGCCAATTGGGCAATAAATGTAACACTTGTTTTGAAGAAGGATATTTTTAACCAAGAACAATAATAAGAGACTCTAAACCAAAAAGGAAAATTTTCCTAATCTAAGAAACAAAATAAACCTTCAGTTGTTCAAACATGAACAATCCCCGGCAACGGCGCCAAAAACTTGGTGCAAAAATTATGAATCACACTTTTCACAACTCGTACCACTAACCAGCAAGTGCACTGGGTCGTCCAAGTAATACCTTACGTGAGTAAGGGTTGAATCCCACGGAGATTGTTGGTTTGAAGCAATCTATGGTTATCTTGCAATTCTTAGTCAGGAAGTTAATTGTATTTATCAGTTGAATTGCGAATAAACAAGAGAGCATGGGTTAAAGGTTACTTGTTATGCAGTAATGGAGAATATGTTGGAGTTTTGGAGATGCTTTGTCTTCTGAATCTCTGCTTTCCTCTGTCCTCTGATTCACGCACGCACGTCCTTCTATGGCAAGCTGTGTGTTGGTGGATCACCGTTGTCAATGGCTACCATCCATCCTTTCAGTGAAAAGGGTCCAGGTGCGCTGTCACCGCACGGCTAATCATCTGCAGGTTCTCAATCATACCGGAATAGGATTTACTATCCTTTTGCGTCTGTCACTACGCCCAGCACTCACGAGTTTGAAGCACGTCACAGTCATTTAATCCCAGAGCCCTATTCGAAATACCACGGACAAGGTTTAGACTTTCCGGACTCTCATGAATACCGCCATCAATCTAGCTTATACCACGAAGATTCTGATTAAGAGATCCAAGAGATATTCATTCATTCTACGGTAGAACGGAAGTGGTTGTCAGGCAAGCGTTCGTGGGGGAATGATGATGATTGTCACATTCATCACATTCATGTTGAAGTGCGAATGAATATCTTAGATAGGAACACGCATGTTTAAATAGAAAACAGGAATACTTGCATTAATTCATCGAGACACAGCAGAGCTCCTCACCCCCAACAATGGAGTTTAGAGACTCATGCCGTCTAAGAGTACAAAGTTCAGATCTAAAAATGTCATGAGATACAAAATAAGTTTCTAAAAGTTGTTTAAATACTAAACTAGTAGCCTAGGTTTACAAAAAGTGAGTAGGCTATGACAGATGGTGCAGAAATCCACTTCTGGGGCCCACTTGGTATGTGCTGGGGCTGAGACTTAAACATTTCACGTGCATAAGGCTGTTTTGGGCGTTCAACGCCAGGTTTGGATCCATTTCTGGCGTTGAACTCCAACTTTTGATCCTTTTCTGGCGCTGGATGCCAGAATTGGGCAGAGAACTGGCGTTGAATGCCAGTTTACGTCATCTATCCTTGAGCAAAGTATGGAATATTATATATTTCTGGAAAGCCCTGGATGTCTACTTTCCAACGCAATTGGAGTCGTGCCATTTAGAGTTCTGTAGCTTCAGAAAATCCACTTTGAGTGCAGGGAGGTCAGAATCCAACAGCATCAGCAGTCCTTTTTCAGCCTGAATCAGATTTTTGCTCAGCTCCCTCAATTTCAGCCAGAAAAATACCTGAAATTACAGAAAAATACACAACTCATAGTAAAGTCCAGAAATATGAATTTATCCTAAAAACTAGTGGAAACAAACTAAAAACTCACTAAAACATTCTAAAAACTATATGAAATTAACCCCAAAAAGCGTATAAAATATCCGCTCATCAGCTACACCAATCCTAATCCATAAGTCCTAGCCACTCACCAATTAACTTAGTGGAAGCTAGAGTCAATGGACACCAATTATCAAGACTTGGACATTAGCAACTCAATTTCACCTAAGTTACCATCCCAAGCCAAGAACCAAAAAATCTACTCTGACATCCTTCCAAGCATTTAATTAAACACTTGGAAGGTATAAAAGGAAAGCAAGATAAAATTACAAGAAATATAAATCTACAACTACCAAGAGCAAGGAATTAACAACAATAATTCAAATCAACAATAAAAGAAATCAAACATAAATTGCATTAAAAGGAAAATAGAAGAAACAAGAGTGCATCAACAACAAAGTAAACAAATACGAAAAGTAAAATGCTAAACAAGGAAAGCAAGGGTAGAAGAACAAGAAATTGGAAAGGAAAAGTGAATCAAAGCATGAATTAAACCTAGATCTAAGAAATCCTAATCTACATCTAACCTAATTCTAGAGAGAAGAGAGAGCTTCTCTCTCTAGAAACTATCTAAAGCATGATGTAAACTAAACTATGTGTCCCCCCCCCTTTGACTCCTCTTGATTTCTGCATGTAATAGGCTCAGAAAATGAGTTGGATCTGGGCCTAGGAAGCCCAGAAATTGCCCCCAGCGTTTTCACTTTAATGAGGTCACGTGCGAGCAACGACGCGTACATGTGACATGACGCGTATGCGTCGTTTGGCATTTTTGCTATCCACGCGTACGCGTCATGTCACACTTACGCGTCGCCATGCGACTTCAAATTCACGCGTGCGCATCTGCTATGCGTGCGCGTCGATGAATGAATCCCAAATCCTTGATTTTCCATGATTTCTCCATTTTGCATGCTTTTCTCTTCACTCCCTTTGATCCATTCCTAGCCTTTTTAACCTGAAATCACTAACACACGCATCAAGGCATCTAGTGGAATCAAAGGTGAATTAAAATTAACCAATTAAGGGCCTAAAAAGCATGTTTTCACACTTAAGCACAAATTAGGGAGAATATACAAAACCATGCTATTTTAGTGAATAAATGTGGGAAAAGGTGATAAAATCCCCTAAATTCAAGATAAAATACACCACAAAATAGTGGTGCATCAGATTTGGGCCTAGAAAGCTCAGAAATCGCCCCCAGGGAATTCACTTTAATGAGGTCACGAGCCTCTTGTCACGCGTGTGCGTCGCTGGCAAATTCCCTCCTCACGCGTACGTGTGGGCGTGGCCTTAAATTCTCCAAATGCTCATTTCTTCATGAATTCTCCATTTTGCATGCTTTTTTCTTCACTTCTTCCATCCAATACTTGCCTTATGAATCTGAAATCAATCAACAAACATATCAAGGCATCGAATGGAATTAAGCTGAATTAAATTTAGCTATTTTAAGGCCTAAAAAGCATGTTTTCACACTTAAGCACAAATTTAAGGAGAATTACAAAACCATGCTATTTCATTGAATAAATGTTAGATAAGTTGATAAAATCCCCTAAATTAAGCACAAGATAAACCACAAAATTGAGGTTTATCAGGCTCCCATCGACGGCACCAGGACACGACGACGACAACGATCAGGACGCGACAGCAGCATGGAACACATCGCTTTTTCTTCTTGGTGGTGACCCTGACTCTCGCATTCGCTCTCTCTCTCTCTCCTGGCCCCTCGACAGCGACGGCTCCAGGGGAGACGACGAGCATGGACGGCAGTGGCTCCTCGTGGTGGTCGCTCTCCTCCTTTCGCCGACATCAGCGACGGGACGGGCTTGACGTGCATGACGCAATTACGAGCTGGACGGTGACGGTACTGATAAACCCCTATTTTATGATTCATCTTGTGCTCAAATTGAGTGTTTTTATCAATTCTTCACCCACTTATTCATATGAATTGCATGGTTTTACTTTTCCTTCCTTATTATGTGATAAGTGTGAAAACATGTTTCCTATGCTTTAAAAATAATAATTTTAATTATCCTTTATTACCATTCGATGCCCTGATTTGTGTGTTAAGTATTTTCAGGTCTCATAGGGCAGGAATGATTTAGAGGACAAAAAGGAAATATACAAAAAATGGAAGGAAAGCACAAAAATAGAGTTTTGAAGAAAAGGCAGCGACGCAAACGCATGGACGACGCAAACGCGTGCCTGAGCGAAACTGCGTCGATGCAAACGCGTGACTGACGCGGACGCGTGCCTTGAGCAGAACGCAAATGACGCGTACGCGTGACTGACGCGTACGTGTGACTGACGCGTACGCGTGACAAGGAAATCTCCCAAACCACGCGAACACGTGAACCACGCGAACGCGTGACAGACGCCACGTACAAGAATCTGCAGAAAATGCCCCCAGCGATTTCTGGACCCTTTTTCGGCCCAATTCCAAATCCAGAAACACAGAATATAAGCCAGAGAATGGGGGAATCAAATAACAACTCATCATACATTCATAATACACAATTTTAGGGTTAGATGTAGTTTTTTTAGAGAGAGGTTCTCTCCTCTCTCTTAGGATTTAGGATTTATATTATGATTAGGCTACTTCTCTTCAATCACAGGTTCAATGTTCCTTTAATTTATTTTCTACTTTTATTTATTCTATTACTTTAATTGTTATTTATGTTTTCAAATTGGCTTATGAACTTTTCATGTTAGATTCAAATATTCTATTTAATATAATTTGAGGTATTTCAGACTTATGATTGCTCTCTTTAATGTTATTGATGCTTCTAATTTATTCAAATTATTTTCATTCGAGTAGATTTTCTTCCCTTTTGGCTTTGGTTGAGTAATTGGTGACACTTGAGTTATCAAACTCAGCTGTTGATTAATATTTGAAGCTTGCTGGTTGATTTGGATCCCTCTAAAGCTAGTCATTCCATAGGAGTTGACTAGGACTTGAGGAATCAAATTAATTAGTCCACTTGACTTTCCTTTATTTAGTAAGGGTTAACTAAGTGGGAGCAAAAATCAAATTCTCATCACACCTGATAAGGATAACTAGGATAGGATTTCCAGCTCTCATACCTTGCCAAGAGATCTTTATAATTATTAATTTATTTTTTTTCCATTTAAATTACTTGTTCCCTATTTCAAAGACCCAAAAATATATAATTTTCCATAACCAATAATAAATCATACTGCCCTGCAATTCCTTGAGAAGACGACCCGAGGTTCGAATACTTTGGTTATTTAATTTTATTGGGTTTTGTTACTTGTGACAACCAAAACTTTTGTAAGAAAGGAATTCTTGTCGGTCTAGAAGCTATACTTACAACGGGAAATTATTCGTGAAAATTCTAGATCGCGCGAGAGTTTCGCTTTTTCAAAATGGCGCCGTTGCCGGGGAATTGCAACTGTGTGCCTTATTATTGGTTATTGTAAATATTTTCTTTTACCTGTCTATTTGTTTTTATTTTCATTTTTAATTTTTATTAGTTACTATGAGTTCTCACCCCCGTCGCTTTGAGTTTGGTTCTAATATTGTTGAAAGGAATGGAAGCTATAACAGGAACATGCATCAATGTCAAAACGATCAGAGATGGACGGAGCCACGAGGATCTGATCAACCCTTTAGGCAACAACACCTTCCAAACTACCATGGACGACGACCATTCAACAATGCATGTCGAGACAATAGTTATGGTGGACCTCTTCGTGACAACCATCACCCACCAATTTACTACAGTCAAGAACCATTCTGAGGTGCATACCAAGATGATAGATATGGTGGACTCCCTTGTAATTACCGACAAGCCCCGTTATATGCATATGAACCACCTCCTCAACACAGCTTTGAACCACCACACTCACAAGCCAACTACCACCATTCACCTTCATATGACCCTAACCCTTATCCACCCCAGTTCTAACCTAATTACTCCCAAGAACCACCACTTCCCTATGCACCATGTCCATTCCCATCACCCCAAGAATCAAGGGAGCAACTCAAGGAAATATTAGAAAAATTTTATGCCACACTTCACCAATTGAATCAAGCGATAAGTCGACTACCTTCCCGACGTTCGGACACTCAAGGAACCCCCATGGCTTCATGTGAACAACCTAATGAAGAACGCAGCATGAAGGAGATACTAGAAACCCCACTAAGTAGTAAGGAGCATGATTTTGTACTAGAACAAGTAGAGGAAGCCGAAATTATCGAAGAAGAAGAATTGTTTGAAGACTTAGGAGACGCTGAACCTCCCTGGGAATCCAGAATTGTGGAGAATTCCGTCAAGAAATTTGCAATTGATGCTAAGGAGGATAGTGCACAACCCCCAAAGCAGGAATCTTATAAAGAACTGGACGGAACAACTCCAGAAGCGAGTTTCCTTGATAATGATGATCATGAGTCAAATTCTCCTAGTAATGAACTTGCATTCGTAAGTGAATTCTTTGAGATGGAAGAATCTTCCCCAAGTGAATACGAAGATGATGCGGAGGTAGACTTTTTGCAACCTCCGACTTATGACTTGAGTGATGAGGAAGATATCGAAGACTTGGATCAAGATGCGATTGAAATTAAAGAAGTTTGCAAAGAAGTGGAGGAATTCACATAAGAATACCAGGGAGTAGAGCTTACAAAACCACTGGAAACACATATCCCAAGGCCATTACCACCCAATACAAAATTCAAGTGGGTAAAATCCTTAGCCTTTATCTTTACTTTTCCACTTGAATATGGTTTACTTAAAACAGATGGCCAGCTTAGAGCTCTTTGCGGCTTTAAGAGTAAAAGGGAAATGGTTCGTACTCAGAGCTGGTATGCAAGATTTAATAAGGTTCCACGCTTCAATTTGAAGTGTAAGGATTGGTTTCGAGTTCGATTGAATGGGTCTCAGAAAATGTTTGGTCATCTTGGTGAGAATACAACTTTCAAACCGCCCGGCTGAAAAAGTATAAATAGAGACAAAGGCAGATATAAAAGCAAGGTTTGGGATCCTGGAATCTATTCTGACATTCAGCACCCCGGAAACTTGAGAACCTGGTTGAATTTGCTCAAGGGCTTTACATGCCTAGTTTGGGACCCTGGAGGCTGTTGGCATTCTAAACAGTGGTTGAGATTTTTGGATGAATTCAAGCACAAGCCACCATAACAAGGAACCCCCCAAAATATCCAACTTAAGGACTTTAACCAAAAGTGTTAGGTGGGAGACAACCCACCATGGTATGATCGTTCATTTTTCACTTTTAATTTTATTTCGTTTTGATTGTTTTTGAGTTTTATTTTATTGAACCTGGGATTATTCATAACATCCATGTTAGGACTGCATCTGGCATATTGCATACTGCATAATTGCATATAAAAAAAATCACCCCACGCGAGCGAACAGGCCACGCGTGGGCGTCGATTGAAAATCGGCGTAAAGATCAAATGCCCAGAAAGTTGGGTTGGAATCGTGCGGCTGGTGTGCGTTTAGCACAAATTGGCCCACGCGTTCGCGTCCTTGACGCGAACGCGTCACTTGCACTACACACATCCCACGCGAAAGCGTGAGCGACGCGTACGCGTCGCATGGATTTTATGGACCCTATTGAAAATAGAGAGTTGCGCCAAAACGACGTTGGAACTGTGCGTTTAGCACAATTTTCAACGACGTGTTCACGTGTTTCACGCGTACGCGTCACTTACATTTTACTTGACTCACGCGATCGCGTCACTGACGCGTTCGCGTCACTTCACTTTTCGCCCTAATCATGCGATCGCATGCTCCACGCGTTCGCGTGGATTCAAAATCACTAACCCCAATCCACGCGAAACCCTACCCTAATCGCATCACCAATACCCCCTCCCCCTCTGCACTCTCCCGTCTCCCATCCTGCAACCACCACCACTCCCAGCCAACCACCTCCAACCGCCGTACCACCCTCGACCACCCAGCCACGACCGCGATGCCACCCCCTTCTTCCTGCCCTCTCTTTCTTCTCTTTCTCCTCTCTTCTTCCCTCCACCACCGCTGTCCCACCCACGCGGCCACCACCACCACCGCACCACCACAACCACACCCCCGCCATCTCTCAGTTCCCTAGCTTAGCCCTCCCTCCTCACCTCTTTTCCTCCTTCCCTTAAACCCACACCCACCACACAGCCCCACTGCCCCGCCACCGAACCGCCGCTGTGCCGCCACCCATCGCCGCCGCGCCACCAACACCACCACCACACTCCCACCATCTCTCTGTTCCATACATTTGTTCCTCTACACACCAGGTTCCGCTAAACTGTGATTCCTCTTTTCGATTAGTTAGTTAGTTTTTCAATTCTTGTTCAAGATTAGGATAGTTAGAGATGCATGATCGTAGTGGATTTTAGGTGGTTAGGTAACTAGGATGTGGTTAGTGGATTTAGGCCTGATAATTGCGCCGTTCTTGCTACCTGTTTTTATCTGATTCGCAAATCTGAATTTGCTGTGATGATGTGCTGTTCATATGTTGTTCTTTCATGTTGATGCTGCTGTTACACTGTTCTATTTGTTAATCTTTTCAGCACTATTTAATGTCATATGAACTGATTTTCTTGCTGTTTATTACCCGGGAACATCCAATTTTAGCCGGAATGCTGCCCAAATTTTTTTAAATTATTTCACTCAACTCCCATTCATGAACTGGTTTTAGCAAATTCAAGTTTTGCACTATTTGGTTTCAAGCTAGCCAATTCATGGATGAATGGGCTTGCAATCTCACTCTTTCAGGTTTCCGGATTACTAAACTACATTATTGATGATTTCTTTTCCCTTTTGCAATTTCATAAATTATCATCAATAAAATGCAAATCTTAGCTTGAATATGAGTTGATTGTTCTTCGAGTTTGTGAATTTATTGTTAACTAGGAAACGCATTTTCATGCCATTTACTTTAACTTTCTTTTTATTTACTAACCGCTTTAACTTTCTAAATTTTTTATTTACCTAACTACTTTTACTTTCTAACTTTTCTTTTTTATCTGTCATCTCTCTATTTTTCAAATCATCTCTCGTATATTTATTTGCCGATCTATATCTGCTTTTCTGATCAATATATGTCATCTCTATTTTTTAATTCATCTGGTATATTTATTTGCCGATCTATATCTGCTTTTCTGATCTGATCAATATCTATCATCTCTATTTTTCAATTCATCTGGTATATTTATTTGCCGATCTATATATACTTTTCCTATCAATATCTATCACCTTTATTTTCCAATTCAACTCTAGTATATCTATTTGCCAATCTATATCTATTTTTCCGACTAAATATCTGTCATCTCTACTTTTCAAATCATCTCTGGTATAATTATTTGCCGATCTATATCTATTTTTTCGATCAATATCTGTGATCTCTATTTTTCAATTCAACTCTAGTATATCTATTTGCCAATCTATATCTGTTTTTCCGATCTATATCTGTCATCTCGATTTTCCAATTTATATGTTATATCTATTTGTCGATCTATATCTGTTTTTCTCATCTATATATGTCATCTCGATTTTTCAATTTATATCTGTTATATTTATTTGCCAATCTATATCTATTTTTCTGATAAAAAATCTGTCATCTCTATTTTTCAAATCATCTTTGGTATAATTACTTGCCGATCTATATCTATTTTTCCGATCTATATGTCATCTTGATTTTCCAATTTATATGTTATATCTATTTGTCGATCTATACCTATTTTTCTCATCTATATCTGTCATCTCGATTTTTCAATTTATATCTGTTATATTTATTTGCCAATCTATATCTGTTTTTCCGATAAAAAAATCTGTCATCTCTATTTTTCAAATCATCTCTGGTATAATTATTTGCCGATCTATATCTATTTTTCCGATCAATATCTGTCATCTCTATTTTTCAATTTATATCAGTCATCTCTATTTGCCGATCTATATCTATTGTCCGATTTATATCAATCATCTCTAACTGCCGATTTATATAAAAAATCTCTATTCGTCGATCTATAACAGTCATCTCTATTATCCAATTTATATCAGTCATCTCTATTTTATGATTTATATCAATCATCTCTATATTCCGATTTATATCTGTTATCCCTATTTGCCAATTTATATCTGTTATATCTATTGTCCAATTTATGTCAATCATCTCTAACTGCTGATTTATATAAAAAATCTCTAATCGCCGATCTATAACAGTCATCTCTATTATCCGATTTATATCAGTCATCTCTATTTTCTTATTTATATCAATCATCTCTATATTCCGAATTATATCTATTATCCCTATTTGCCAATTATATCTGTTATATCTATTGTCCGATTTATATCAATCATCTCTAACTGCCGATTTATAAATCTCTATTCGCCGATCTATAACAGTCATCTCTATTATCCGATTTATATCAGTCATCTCTATTTTCTGATTTATATCAATCATCTCTATATTCTGATTTATATCTGTTATCCCTATTTTCCAATCTATATCTGTTATATCTATTTGTCGATCTATATCTGTTTTTCTGATCTATATTTGTCATATCTATTTTTCAACTTATATCTGTTATCTCTATTTTTCCGATCTATATCTGTCATCTCTATTTTTCAATTTATATCTGATATATCTATTTGTCGATCTATATCTGTTATCTCTATTTTTCTGATCTATATGGTATCTCTATTTTTCGATTTATATCTGTTATCCCTATTTGCCGATCTATATATGTTATCTGATTTTCTGATCTATATTTGTCATCTCTACTTTCTGATTTATATCTGTTATCTCTATTTGCCGATCTTTATCAGTTATCTCTAGTTGCCAATTTATATCTGATATCTCTATTTGCTAATTTATATCTGATATCTCTATTTGCCGATCTATATCTGATTTTCCGGTCTACATCTGTTATATCTATTTGCCGATCTATATCTATCATCTCTACTTTCTGATTTATATCAGTTATCTCTATTTGCCGATCTTTATCAGTTATCTCTATTTGTCGATCTTTATCAATTATCTCTATTTGCCAAATTATATCTGATATCTTTATTTGCCGATCTATATCTGATTTTCCGATCTACATCTGTTATATCTATTTGCCGATCTATATCTGTAATCTCTATTTGCAGATTTATATCTGTTATCTCTATTTGTCGATCTACATGTTATCTCTATTTGCCGATCTATATTTGTCATCTTTATTTGCCGACCTATATCTGTTATCTCTATTAGTCGACCTATATCTGTTTTTCTATTTTCAAATCTATATTTATTATCTCAGTTTTCAGGTTTATATCAATCATTATCCGAGCTATATCAATCATTATCAGTCATTGTCAAATCTATATCAACTATCATCAGATCTATATCAACGATCTTCAATAAATTATCCATTCGCGATAATTCTTCGATTCAAAGTCGCATCGTTTACACATGCGCAATCAAACTCAATCTTCAATTCCGAACAATGACAATCAATAGTCAACAAACTCAATCACATATCATACAAGTACAAGCACTGATCCATTTGCGACAACTCTTCAATTCAAAGTCGCATCGTTTACACATGCATAATCAAACTCAATCAAATCACCAAACAACGGTGAACTAACTTAATATTCTCGTCCAACTAATTCACTTTTATCAAAATCGTCTCAGCAACTATTCAAATTAACTATTCAGTTCCATGAAAAAACCTAACCGTTGCATCTATTAAATCAACGGTTCAAAATTACATTGGAAAAATCAAAAGCACAATCAATGACAAGACTACTACACTTTCCAATACTCGTTAACTTCAAATCATGTCTGAAATTTAAATTATTCATTATTTTAATAAAGCAAGTTGATCTGGGGGCTCCATACCTATAACTCAAATCGCCGAGTTATAACTAAAAAAGCTCAACCTACTTTATCAAAATATAGGCAGGCTAAGCTTGGGGGCTATGATACGGTCGTTACAAATTTGATGTCATAATTCGGCATTATATACAATAACTCGGTATTATGCACTATAACTCGGCACTTTACGTTATAACTTGGCGTTATACATTACAATCAGACTCAACGGACTACATCCTGGAATAAAAATGTCTGACCAGACATTATCACTTATTAAAACCTATTAATTGCTCTTCAATTCAGATGATTAATAGAAACGTAACCGACCTAACCTATTTTATCTCACCTATAAAGGTATGATATTTTATCTCACCTATAAAGGTATGATATTTTATCTTCAAAGGATACATTGAATTTTCAATACTGACTTAAGCTTCAGAGTGCCTTTGTAGGTACACTCCCCCCTATTTCTTGGTCAAAGCTCTATGCGATTGGACATCCTCTTGGAGTAAAGCTCGGATTACCACAAAGCTCAAAGGTCGGCACTGAAGATAACAACTCGGCGTCGATTCCTAGAGACCGAGCTCTTCCTCCAGGTATCCATACAAGAAAAGAACTCAAATTAAATCATAAATTATTCATAATAAAAGTTGCTTAAATTAAATTACACGATTCTTTTTTTTATTTTTCAATTACTGAAATTATAATTTCAATTATACCAAATATCCAAAAAGATTATATAAAAATTTTAATTAATTTAAACTCCAATTATTATAAAAAAAATTACATATAACTCCTTATTATTTTTAAATTCAAAGTATCATAAAGCTTTATTTGATTACTTTCAGTAAAATAATTTTCTCAAAATAAAATCCTTAGCAAATATAATAAATTTAATTATCCAAAAACTCGGGATGTTACACCCAACGTTTGGGGTAAGTCTCAAAGTTGTCCCTAATATTTCAATCGTTCTATTTAAGTTCCTAACATTTCAAAATTAGCTCAGTGTTGTCTTACCGTTAGGGATCCATTAACAGAGTTGACGGTGGGACAAAATTGAGACGATTTTGAAACATTAGGGACTTAAATAGAACGAAAATGTTGGGGACAAAAACGATACATAGAAATAAATTTTAATTTTATCCTTCAATAATATTAATTTTTTAATCACATCTAAGTAAATTATACTTAGTCACATTATTTTCATTTTAAATAAATTTATATTTTTATAATTTTACACTTAAAGATTTTTAGTCATCATGAAATATTTGTAAAATGATTAGTACATAAAATTATGAAAAAAAATGATATATATACAAGAATGAAAGTAATGTGATTAAGTGTAATTTACTTAGATGTGATTAAAAAATAATTGAATACTATGTACAGTAAAAAATTGATATTATTGAAGGATAAAATTAAAATTTATTTCTATATTTCGTTTTTGTCCCGAACGTTTTCGTTTTATTTAAGTCCCTAGCTAACATTTCAAAATCGTCTCAATTTTGTCCCGCCGTCAATTCTGTTAACGGATCCCTAACGGCAGAACAACATTGAGTCAATTTTAAAATGTTAGGGACTTAAATAGGACGATGAAAACGTTAGGGACAACTTTAGAATTTACCTCAAACGTTAGGGACAAAAAAGATACTTTACTCCGATATTTACTACACATGAATTCGTTCAGTACATATATACGGTATATTTAATAAACTTGTTAGTGGTGATTTTTATTTTATTAATTATATAATATCATATTATCGATAATTATTTCAATTTTTCTTTCCAATTAATTGAATTTTAAGCGCTAATTGTCAAAACTATTATCATTAGTTTACTAATATGTCCAAATAATTTCTGTAATTAAAAATGTTAAAAGATTTCATAAATTTTTCTTAATTTATAAAATTGAAAACTAAATTTCAAAATGTCCACATTATATTTTTATTATAAGTTAGTTGTACTTTTAGTTTGCATATTTTTTAAAATGCCCAAAATACACTTTACAAAATCTGTTTCTCTAAATCAACCTCTAAGAGGGATAAAGCGTAATATACATATATAGTGGAGATATAAGAGTATCTATATATACATCAAAACCAAAATAAAGTCCCAAAAATACAAAATTTCTTCGCTTTCAGAAGCTCCCAGTATGTCTTAGCGAGGTGCCTCACGTCCTGTATCTGAAAACCACAAAATATATATGGGGTGAGAACCAGAGGTTCTCAGCATGGTAACTGTAAACACCCTAACTTTTAGCACCTCATGTTTGCACTAAAAGTCCAGCTGTCACCTACCTCTACTCCTTTAATTTCATACTACATTTATTTAATATTGAGCCTTTGCGAATACGAACTGAAACCTTTAATTAAGAAAACGAAGATTCTTTATTTTAAACCACTTACCACAAAGGTATATATTCACATAACGTTAAATACATAGACTTACTCAAAGATTCTCAAAAACAAATCCTACCCCTAAAAAAAACTAAAAACATTAAACGACGAGGGAAAAAAAATTCTAACAACTCAACTCGTGAACATAATTTTCTATGCTCCTGTAGCTCCGCTCTAAACCTTCGCACCTGTAGCTGAAAGGGGTGGAAATAGAGGGTAAGAACTGGAGAGTTCTTAGTAGGGTCGGGGTGTATAGTTATGTTCTTTTTATTATTTGTTGCATAGGAATTCCATAACAGAATACTTACAATCTTCAACAGATGGCCAATAGCAGCAACCCTCATAATACAAACAACTTTAACAAACCAGAGATACAAAGAAAATCACAAGTCAAGAAGCACACACACACAAACACAGAAACACATATCACAGAGAAGTAGGCACAAATAAGCATGATGTATGTCTAGTCCTACGCAGGCCATGAGAGCTCATGCGTCAGTTGTCTACCCGCAACCCGACATTACTCGGAGTGAACCCCAAATATCGTTTCATTACTGTGTTAGTTAGGCACATTAGTATCATCATGGGCGAACCCATGTCAGTTAGGATACCTTGGCATCATGGTTACCTATGTTAGTTAGGCCACATCATAATAACATTTCAATGTACATCACAGTAAGAAACAGTGCTATCAGTTAGGCGAACATTCTCGCATTAGCAACCTTAGGCTATTCGTTAGGCGGACACTTTCGCATTAGGAATTTGGCACAAAGGCCCATTCAACGTACAATTTTCAAGCATGTATCTTATTCATTCTTTCTCATTTCTTTCCTCTTAAGTATCTATTTCATTCATTAGTTCTCATTTCTTTTCTGTTCATTATGCCTCCACATCACCTTATTAATATGCATACCTCCGCATCACCACATAACTAAACATATCTCCGCATCACCATATTACTATGCATACCTCTGTATCACCAAATAATCTGTCATTCATTTCAACCTCATTCTTTTATAAAAATAACATTAGATCATCATTTACATTTTATCTCCATACTTGAAAGAATATTCTCTTTTTAAACTTGTTAATAACAAAAAACTAACATCAACAAATATTTCTACTTATATCCTTTTCTTTTCGTTCTTTTTTCTTTTCTTTTCTATTCTCTGCTCTCCTGTGGCAAAGGTCCTCTAGGTTCTTTTAACCTTTACTCTCTGCTCTCCTCTGGCTGAGATTTCTTTAATAATTTACTTTCCTTTTCTTTTCTTCCTTCTTCTTTTTTTTCATATCATTCCTTAATATAAATTATCTTCGCATTATTCCCTCGTCTCTCTCGTCTCTTCTTATGGAAAAGAATTATAAAGTTCTTTAATTAAGTCCGCATTCTCTAAAGCTTTTAAAATTACTCTGCTTGCTTGCTTTCTCATTAATATTACACATTATAATATTCTTACAAAATAATATCTTTGATAAATACTAATTATAATAATGATTTATTTTAATATAAATGAGTAATTTTAAAGAAGTATTTAAAATAATATTTATAATCTTCTTTTAAAACTTAGTTTATAAAACCTTATTTTTAAACTTTTATTAATTACTTTCTAAATCACGAACTTTTTAATACTTTAGTTTTTAACCTCAATATTTTATAAAATTATATTTGAACCCTGATGGGTGAGCATCTTGTGCCCTTTTTTCTTTTAATTTTCTAGTTCTTTTTAGTTAGAAATTATTAAGTTTTATTATATTTTAGTTCAACTCCAACCCGACACATTGTTGGTTCAACTCCCAACCCGACACATTCTGATGGGAATGTCGCCTTTCAGTCACGAATAAAATGGGTATCCCCAGGGATATCGTGCCTGGCACACGGTCCAGGGATATAGTGTCCGCGCACACTCTTGTGATTCTGAAAGGATGTGAGCTGGATACTCAGCCACTGACCTCACATCTCAACGTAAGTTGGACTAAACACTGCCCTTACGCTGCCGTCACGACCTAGACAGGTGGGATCAACCTACCATTCCTGCCAGGCACATAGCGTCTCAACAATATCAGTATAATACCATATATATCCATATCTCATTCACTGATAACTTTTAACATTCAATAATTCATCATTTATCTTCGAGTCCCAGAATCGTCATAACTATCATCGGTCTATAATTCCACAACTCATCACATTCATCATCATTACAGTACTCTGCCATCTCACTCAACTAATCCATCCTTAGAACTCTAAAAACCTAAGTCTCCGTCTTCTAAGCTTTTTACCAGAAAATATCTGGTTATACTCACTTATGGTATTCTCTATGTTTCAAAACCTAAAAACAAGCTAAAGGATCTTAAACAAGCGTTATGGAAGTTTGCAAGCTTGCCGGGATGCTAAAAACCGTTAAAAATAAGATTTTCATTGAAAAATAGGGCAGTGTGCGTACGCATAGGGTTGTGCGTACGCTAGGGTTATGCGTACGCATGCCCAGAAGAGTTTTCTCAATGTGTTTGTACGCATAGAGGTGTCCGTACGCACACCAAGTAAAATTTTCCATTTTGTGTGCACGCATGAATACGTGCGGATGCCCTCAACAAAAGACACTTTCTAGCTTGTGCATACGCATGATGTTGTGTGTACGCACAACTTGCAAATTTTGCAGGGTGTGTGTGTGTACCAAAGTGTGGGAACGGTCTCAATAGTAGGTATATCCCTATGTGTGCGTGCGCACCAGAGTATGCGTATGCACGTTTTCTGAAAATCACACGGTGTGCGTGGGCACACGAGTGTGCGTACACATAAGTGAAAACATGGCCTTTTAATGAATCCATATTTGATGGTAATTTTTGGCTAGAATTGAGTGGATTTCATGATGCAAACCAACATTTATTCCCTTAAATAGCATACTTTTGAGTTCTCCTCCAAAATTATGCTTGATTATGAAAACATGCTCTTTTGTGCTTAATTTAATCAATTTTATTCCATTTGCATTCCATTCGATACCTTGATGTTTTTAGTGAGTGATTTCATATGTAATAGGTGGGAAAGGCTTGGCAAGAATGGAAGAGAAGCATGCAAGAGGGAGGAAACATGAAGAAAACAAAAGGAAAAAAGCTTTGCGAAGTGTGCATGCGCACAGCCTCTTGTGCATACGCACAACCTGAGATTCGGCCAAGTGTGCGTACGCACAGGTACCAATACGTGCCTTCATTTAAAAGTCACGTGGCTCACATTTGGAAGGCTTTAGAGGCCCAAATCTGATGGCCTAGAGCTCATATGGAGGGAGCAACACTTGAGGAAACATAGCATATCATTAGGAGTAGTGTTGGATAGTTATAGGAGGCTTTAGGTTTTAGTTTACTCTAAGTTTTATCTCAACTCTCTTAGGATTTTCATTACGGTTTATATTCCAAGTGCTATTTCCATTTTTGATCTTGGATTTTTGCTTGCCTCCAACGTAAGTATTTCTTAATTGCTCTCTTTTATTGCTACAATTTTGATACTCTTTCTTGTAGTTAAAGACATATTGTTAATATATATACTTTTTCAATTTTGATTCCTTGTTGATGAATTTAACGATTGATGATTATTATATGCTTGGTTGAGTTGCTATTGTTGCTTTTGATCATTTGTTGCTCATAGTTTCAAGCATTTTCTCAATTTTGTCATGTTTTATGTTTATGTCCACCAAGTGTTTGTGGAAATGTCAACTTTGATTATAAGGTAAATTTCCACCTCTTAGCTTCGAAAAAATGAGCATATGGGTACTAGAGTTGGAATGTCCAACATTTAGTGTTCTTGGATTGTTAATTGTTCTTGTTTCCGCTAACGCTAGCTCTTTACTAAGGTAATTAGTAAGTGAGCTAGGATTTGTGGATTAAGAACAATTATGCTCACTTGACCTATCCTTCGATGTTAAGGGTTAACTAAATGAGATTAATCCATCATATTGTTATAGTTGTAGTCACAACAAGGAAAGGATCCCCTAACTCATCCCAAGCCAAGATGCCATTTATGCTTTGAATCACATACACACACATCAATCACTTTTACATCTTATTTGTTCATATTAAGTAGCTAGTTCTTTAATTCCTTTATTAGTTCATTAATTGCAATTTTGATTGTTCTTTTATTCCTTTAATTGTTCATTTCTTTATTGAAAACCCCTTAATTATCACAACCGAAATTGTGCACTATTGGTCACTAGCTCCTTGGGAAGACGACCCGGGATTCTACTCCCAGTTTAAATTGGTTTTAAATTGTGACATCTCTAATCTAAACTTTGGTTGCGAGTCACCTTGTTGGTTGGGACTATACATGCAACGTTAAATCTCTTCTTTCCTCCCTTGTGAGAAAGAGAAATTTCCTAACCGACGATCCGTTGCGCACCAAGTATTTGACACCGTTGCCGGGGAGATTAGTGCAATGAGTGCTATAATTTTGGTTGTTGTAAATATGTGAATAGTGTGAATACTTGATTTTTGTTTGTCACTTGACACTAACTAGTAGTTGGCTCCTCTATCTAAATAGTTTTGGTAGTTATTGACTATTAGGTTGTTTTCGTTTATTTTCTTATTCTTGTTTTGCTCTTGATGATTGTATGATTTCATTGATTCCTCAGTTGAATGACACGGTCGCTTCTAGATCCGAGCTTGGTCCCTTTTGATCCTGAAATAGAAAGGACTTCAACACATCTTAGGCAAGCTTAGCGCCGGTTAGCATTTGTGCATAGTGAATCAGACTCTCTTGAAGAGCAACCCGATTCACCATCACCTTCTAATCGTGATTCTCATTCTTCACTAAACGAAGGAACCTTGTATTCTTCTGTTGGAAGTGCTGAAATTTCTGTGAGTGAATTAGGTGACAACAATATGGCGGCACCACCTCGAAGAATTACTCTGAAAGAGGCCGGAGCCCCGAACATCATGATGAATCCACATGTCATGATATATATTTGCTCTATTTAGGTGGATTTCATCAACTTTTCTTGCATTTATCCATTGAAATAGCATAGTTTCATGAATTCTTCCTAAATTGTGCTTGAAAGTAAAAACATGCTTTTTTGGGCCTTTTAATTGCTAAATTTTATTCACTTTAATCCCATTTGATGCCTTGATGTGTTTGTTGAGTAATTTCAAGCTTATAAGGCAAGTATGGATTGAAGAAGTGAGGAAGGAAAGCATACAAAGTGGAAGAATTCAAGAAATGAAGAATTTGGAAAGCTGTCAATCCTGACCTCTCTGTACTAAATTGATCATAACTTGAGCTGTAGAAGTCCAAATGAGGCGGTTCTACCGGCATTGGAAAGCTAACGTCTGAGGCATCAAAATAGTATATAATTTGCTATAGTGGACTGATAAACCCATATTTCATGAGTTCTTTTGTGCTTAATTAGAGTGATTTATTCAACTCTTCACCTACTTATTCACATTAATTGCATAGTTTTACTTTCCCTTCCTTATTATGTCATATAATGAAAAACATGTTTTCTAAGCTTTAAAAATTAATTATTTTAATTACCTTTATTTCCATTCGATGCCGTGATTAGTGTGTTGAGTAGTTTCAGATTTTCTAAAGGCAGAATGACTTAAAGGATGGAAAAAGGAAACATACTAGAATGGAAGGAGGAAGCAAAATGGAGCTTTAAAGAAACTGATATCCACGCGATTCCATGGATGACGCGATCGCGTGCCAAACACGAATCAGCAGCGACGCGGCCACATGACTGACGTGACTGCGCGCCTTAAGCAGAATACACATGACGCGATCGCATGACTGACGCGACCGCGTGGCAAGGCAAAGTTCCGAATGACGCGACCGCGTGACCCACGCGGACGCGTGACAGAGGCCACGCACCAGAAACTACAGAATACGCCCCCAGCGAATTCTGAAGCCCTTTTTGGCCCAGATCCAAGTACAGACAGCATAGACCAGAGATTATAAAGTGTGGAAATGCTTCCATTCAAAGGGAGCTCGCATATTTTTCACCTTTCAATGATTTAGATTTAGTTGAGAGGGAGATCTTCTCTCTCTCTCTTTTAGGATTTAGGATTTCTTCTTGTTTTAAGAGTAACTCTGGATCCAGGTTTAATGTTCTTTTAGTATTACTTCTATTTATTTATTCCAATATTTGAATTGATTATTATTATAAATTGATCTAAGAATTATTCCATGTTACAGATTTCTAATTGAATTAATGATAATTTGAGGTATTTTCAGTTTATGATTATTCTCTTTGATTTAAGTTGCCATTGCTTCCCATCTAAGGACACTCTTATTATTTCAACAATTTACTTTTTCCCCTTTTGGTGTTGGTTAAGAATTCAGTAACTCAACATAATTGATAATCGTTACCTTGCTAATTGAGTTGAACTTAATTAATCCCAACCTTTTCTTAGGAAATAATTAGGATTCAAAGGTCAACTTAATCAGTCCCTTGACTTTCTTTTGCTCTGGTAAAGGTTGACCAAGTGGAATTAAGATACAACTTTC
>NC_029785.2:98460200-98471249 GCF_000816755.2 Arachis ipaensis | reverse complement strand
TAAGACATGGTGGACAACCTTGTAACTACCAACAAGCCCCACCCTGTGCATATGAACCATCCTTTCAACATAACCTCGAACCACCACACTCACAAGCTTCTCTTCACCATTCGCCATCATATGATCCTTCCTTACCCCAATACCAATCCAATCGTTCCCAATCATCACCACTTTCCTTTGTATCATGTCCAAGACTGGCAAACCGCGAAGCAAAGGATCGCCTGAAAGAAACAATGATTAAATTTCAAACAACCATTCAACAACTGGAGCATGCACTAATTCAATGGGACACTAGGCGCTCAAATATACAAGGATCAACCACAGCTCCATGTGGACAGCCCAATGAAGAGCGTAGCATGAAAGAAATGCTAGAGACTCCAGTGGACAAGACAGAAAATGAATTCGTACTAGAACAAGTGGAAGAAGCTGTCATTGTTCAAAAAGAAGAGTTGGTTGAAGATCTAGGCGATGCTGAACTTCCTTGGGAATACAGAATTGAGGAAAACTCCGTCCAAGACACTACAGTTGATGCTAAGGAGGATACCGTACAATCTCCAAGGCAAGTCGTTTACGAAGAATCAGACAGAATAATCCAAGAAGCAAATTTCCTTGATGATGATAGTCACAAGTCTAGTGCTCCTAGTGATGAACTTGCGTCCGCAAGTGAATTCTTTGAGATCGAAGAATCTTCCCCAAGTGAATATGAAGATGATGCGGAGGTAGATTTTTCTCAACCTCCAATCTATGACTCGAGTTGGAGATTTTTGGACGAATTTAAATACAAGCCACCATAACACGATACTCTTCCAATGTCCAACTTAAGGACTTTAACTAAAAGTGCTAGATGGGAGACAACCCACCATGGTATGGTCGCTTCTTTTTCAAATTATTTCTTGTTAATTGCTTTCATTTTTCCTTTTTCATTTTAATTTATTAAACCTGGAATCATGCATAAGCATCCATGATAGTCATTGCATTCTGCACTTTTCAGTTTAAAAAAAAAAAAGTGGTTGCACGGCGCGACCGCATGCCCCATGCGATCGCGTCATATCGCGAAAAACACCACCCATGCGACCGCGTAACCCACGCGGCCGCGTGATATATATATCGGCGTAAGGATCCAACAAACAGAAAGTTGGGCTGGAATCGTGCGGCCCTTGTGCGTTTCGCACAAATTGGCCCACGCGATCGCATGCCCCCTGCGATCGCGTCACATGTACAATATCAATCCCACGCGACCGCGTGAGCGACGCGATCGCATCGCATGGATTGCACATCACCCCAAAAGGAGACAGAGAGTTGCGCTAAAACGGCGCTGGAGTCGTGCGTTTAGCACGACTTCCAGCGACGTGATCGCGCGACCCATACGATCGCGTCACCCATCTTTCCCCCTCTCATGCGATCGCGCACCCCACGCGATCGCGTCACTCCCATTCTCGTCCCAACCACGCGACCGCGTGCCCNCGGACGCCGCCGCAGCCACCTTCTTCCCTGTTCCACCCCTTCTGCTTACCAGGTTCTGCAACACGCAACCAATTTTTTTATCTGTTCGTAACTTTTCTGTATTTTTTTTCCGTTTATGTTCATAATTAGGATAGCTAGACTTGCATGTTGTAGTGGATTTTTAGGTTGTTAGGTAGCTTAGGCTGTGGTTAGTGGATCTAGGTCTGTTTACTTACACTGTTCTTACTTCTGTTTTACCCTATGTGCAAATCTGTTGCTGCTATAATCATGATTCATATGCTGCTTTCTTGTATGTTGCTGCTGTTTACATTGAGTTTTTATGTTTATTTTATATCTATGTACATGCGGCTTGTTTTTTTAATTCATATGAACTGATTAAATTGCTGTTTATTTTCCGGGACAATCCAATTTTAGCCGGAATGCTGCCCAAATTTTTTTAAATTATTTTCATTCATGTTTTGGTTTGGCATTTCTGAAATCTGTTTTACTTTGTTTTACCCAAACCTTTACATGCATGCTATGGCAGACTTTCTCATCCTTTTTGATTTCCTGGTTCATAAACTGCTTGTTCAATTATGAGTACTTCTATTCTTACCTGTGAATCCTTGTTACATGGAATTTTTCTATGCCACTTACCTTACTAACTCACTGTTTTTAATTTACTAATTTCTTTTTCAAATCCTAACCATACTAACCCTTTTGGTCTCTTTTCTAATTATTTTCACTTTCCTCTAACTTTCTAACCATGGCATATTGCTTATTTTCTTTCCATTTAACATTCATTCAATCACAATTTAATTACTCATTTTCCTTATTCTATTTCTCCCTTACCGCTTTGAGTTTCCTTTGTTTAATTGCCTATTTGCTTTCCTATTTTTTTATCCATTCCTGATTTTTTGTTTTTCAGGATGTCTGCCTCACACAAGAAAGGTAAAGGCAAGGCCACTAGCAAGCGCAAGAGAGGAGATTCCTCCCAGTCCATCATTTCTCTAATGCACGATACCTCATGGCGGGAGAAGAACTTCACACCGCAGGAGAAAGCTAACCAGCTGCTTCCTGCAGATGATCCTATAAAATTTATAAACCGGTACTGTGAACTGAAGTACCTGACTTTTGCAAACTCCAGAAACCTATACCTGGAACGTACCTTGAAGATTCTAGAGGCCCTCCAGCAATACACTGCTGAGCAAATCAAGCAAAGGGGATGGTTCTTTCTGGAGAGACCACTGACAGAGGTCAATGCATCTTGGGTCTGAGAATTCTATTGCAACAACTACCTTACTACCCTTGATGCAGTGAACCTGAGGGGAAAGCAAATTCTGGTCACAGAGGAGGCCATAGAGAACATTCTCCAGCTCCCAGCCAAGTCCGATCAGCCAGATGGTTTTGCACAGGCTGAGGAGGACATGGGCCAGATGCAGTTTGACTGGGATGCCGTAAAGGCACGGATAGCTCTCGACTCTGCTGTTCCTTGGGAGATGGGTCAGAACACCACTATGCCTAGAGGGATCAAGAGAGTGTACTTGAACGATGAGGCTCGGCTATGGCATCAGATCTTGAGTAATTTTTTTATGTCGAGTACTCACGAGACGGAGATCCCGGCTACCATGATCACCCTCCTTTGGTGTGTGGTGGAGGGTTAGGACATATACTTACCTCGTTTTATCCGGCATTATATGGCCAGGGCCCACGTACGAGGCACCCTCCCCTTTCCTTACCTGGTTACACGGCTAGGCCGTCAGGCCGATGTGCCTTGGGAGGATGCCGATGAGAGACCACCAGCAGCGGACTGCTGGAAGATCATCCCGCACAGCAGGAACTTCCTTGCTTTGGGCTACAGACCACCACCAGTCACTACTACTTATGAGACAGCCCCTCCGTCTGCTGGACCCTGTTCATCCACAGCTGCCCCAGCTGCCCCTGCTGCCACCACTGCACCTCCACCCACCTCTGAGCCAGTCTATCGCCTCGTGCGTCGTCGATTCCGTCAGCTTTATCAGATGGAGCGCCGTAACAGGCACCGATATGAGAGATTAGAGCACCGCAGCAGGCGACGCTATTCCCATCTGAAGTTGATGATCAGACAGGGCGCCGACATCCCCTCCGAGCCCGACACCCCTTCAGAGCCATCAGAGGATGAGCACGAGGAGGAGGATGAGCACGAGGAGGAGCCTCATTCCCAGGCGGAGACTCATCAGCAGGCAGCCACAGAGCAGGCTGCCCTGCATCAGGAGGTTATGCCCCAGATAGAGGCTGCAGATCTAGAGATCCCACTCCAGTCTGTGCCACCTCCACAGCAGCCAGACCCTCAGCCTACTACCGCCACGGAGTATAAAAAGGAAGTAAACTAGAAACTTTAACAGAATCAAAATAACCCACACCTTATATATATAGCATTACATGTTAGTTGACAACATTTCATCAAGGAGGAACATTAAAACATTAAAAGCTACCCTAAATAATTTTTTTCAAGAGAATAATGGGAATTTTTAACTAAACCTACATACAATATATGAATGATATATGATGCTTGAGTTAGAGAACACACAGCCTGTGAGTCTTGAGCTTAAATTGTATGGTTGCATTCAAACCATAATTTCATTTCTGTGTGTCACATTTCTTTTTATTCTGATGTTCTTTACTTTGCTTTAATCTATATGTCTAATTATAGAATATAGAATAGATACATACCAAGAGAATGATTGAGGCCATCATTTGATTTTAGCTCACTCACCCCAAATTAGCCTACCTTTTACATTACCCTTGTTAGCCCCCTTTCAAAACCCCTTTATTCTATTTAGCCAAATTACTAGCCTTAAGCAGAAAAACAAAATAAAATCCCAAGTGAATCCTTGGTTAGCTTAAGATAGAAAATTATAAATAGAGTTAAATGTGGGAAACCTTTTTGGAAACATGGATGATAGAAACAAAAGGTAGAGAAGTTAAAAGGAATAAAATAAAATTTGCGAAGCATGCTCATGAGAAAATCTAAATGATTCAATTATCATGTGCATTAAAAAAAAAGTTAATTTTTTTCAGCATTTAAATAAAAGGGGATACAAAAGAAATTCCCCAATGCAAAATAAAAACAATGCACATGGGATAAAAAAATGATAAAAAGTGAAACATGAGCATGTAACAATAAGTGGGAAATTATTGGAAAATATACTAATTGTTTTGCAAGTTTGTACAATGTTTTCTTTCCCATCTCATTTGCTAAAGTGCTTTATTATTTAAGGGTTGGCTATATATATACACACAACTCCTTGAGAATGTGAATTAACTTAGCTACATGTAAACTTTATATATGAGTGGATGAATTGGAATTGCATGACTCATTAGGTAGATGCATTTAGCATAGGTTGCATTTCATAACATTCCATCACTTTAACCTTAATTATTTACCTTGGATTTAGCATGAGGACATGCTAGTGTTTAAGTGTGGGGAGGTTGATAAACCCATATTTCATGAGTTCTTTTGTGCTTAATTAGAGTGATTTATTCAACTCTTCACCTACTTATTCACATTAATTGCATAGTTTTACTTTCCCTTCCTTATTATGTCATATAATGAAAAACATGTTTTCTAAGCTTTAAAAATTAATTATTTTAATTACCTTTATTTCCATTCGATACCGTGATTAGTGTGTTGAGTAGTTTCATATTTTCTAAAGGCAAAATGACTTAAAGGATGGAAAAAGGAAATATACTAGAATGGAATGAGGAAGCAAAATGGAGCTTTAAAGAAACTGATATCCACGCGATCGCATGGATGACGCGATCGCGTGCCAAACACGAATCAGCAGCGACGCGGCCGCATGACTGACGCGACCGCGTGCCTTAAGCAGAATACACATGACGCGGTCGCATGACTGACGCGACCGCGTGGCAAGGCAAAGTTCTGAATGACGTGACCGCGTGACCCACACAGACGCGTGACAGAGGTCACGCACCAGAAATTACAGAATACGCCCCCAGCGAATTCTGAAGCCCTTTTTGGCCCAGATCCAAGTACAGACAGCATAGACCAGAGGTTATAAAGTGTGGGAATGCTTCCATTTAAAGGGAGCTTACATATTTTTCACCTTTCAATGATTTAGATTTAGTTGAGAGGGAGATCTTCTCTCTCTCTCTTTTAGGATTTAGGATTTCTTCTTGTTTTAAGAGTAACTCTGGATCCAGGTTTAATGTTCTTTTAGTATTACTTCTATTTATTTATTCCAACATTTGAATTGATTATTATTATAAATTGATTTCAGAATTATTCCATGTTACAGATTTCTAATTGAATTAATGATAATTTGAGGTATTTTCAGGTTATGATTATTCTCTTTGATTTAAGTTGCCATTGCTTCCCATCTAAGGACACTTTTATTATTTCAGCAATTTACTTTTTCCCCTTTTGGTGTTGGTTAAGAATTCAGTAACTCAACAGTTATTAAACTCAACATAATTGATAATCGTTACCTTGCTAATTGAGTTGAACTTAATTAATCCCAACCTTTTCTTAGGAAATAATTAGGATTCAAAGGTCAATTTAATTAGTCCCTTAACTTTCCTTTGCTTTGGTAAAGGTTGACCAAGTGGAATTAAGATACAACTTTCATTATTGTTGAGAAGGATAACTAAGTTGGACTTCTAATTTCCCTTATCTTGCCAAAATTCGTTTTACAGTTATTATTTATTTTTACTTGCCATTTAATTCACTCGTCATTTAAATTACTTGCTTCTCACCTTTTCAACCCCGATTACAACCTTTATAGCCAATAATAAGAACATACTTCCTCGCAGTTCCTTGAGAAGACGACCCGAGGTTTGAATACTCGGTTAACAATTTTTAAGGGGTTTGTTACTTGTGACACCCAACACGTTTGTAAGAAAGGTTGATTGCTTGGTTTAGTAACTATACTCACAACGAGAGTTTTTATAACCTCTAAACCATCAATCTTCTGCATTTTTCATGGACATAAGTTTAAGTGTGTGTACGCACACAATATGTGTGTATGCACAAGTCGGGATTTAGCAAGTGTGCATGCGAACACAACTGTGCGTATGCACAAGTCCTGGCACGTGAGCTCATTAATTGCAAATCGCTGGGGGCAAATTCTGGGCCTCCAAAATCCAGTCTAACTCATTTCTAAAACTATTTCAAGCTAAAGTGAAGAAGGATGAAGGGGGGCAATTAGGTTTAGGATTTATCATGTTGTAGGTCATTTTCTAGGGAGAGAAACTCCCCCTTCTCTCTAGAATTTAGGTTTTATTAGTTAATTTCCCATTAATTTTAGTCTTTAATTCTTGTTTTAGTATAGCTTCATTTATGTTTTCAAGCTTTCTTGTCTTATTCATCTTCATCTCTTTTGTTATTTTCTCAACTTTTCCATTTTTAGTTTATGAATACTCTTGTCAATTTTGGTTTTATTAATGCAATTTTGATATTTTATCTTTCTTTAATGCTTGTTGAGTTTCTATTATTATTCTCATGCAATTGGTAGTTATAGATTTTATTTTATTGCAATTTATGATATTTTTCCCTTTTATGCATGCTAGGTGTTTGACAAAATGTCTCTTCTAGTTCTTGTATAGTTTTTCACACTCTTGACTTGGAATTGGGTAATTAGGTGAACTTGAGTTATGGATGTCCATTGTACATTGTGTTAGGATTGTTAATTAATTTGGTTTCCATTGACGTTAGTCTTTCACTAAGTTAATTAGTGAGTTGACAAGGACTTATGGATTGAGATCAATTATGCCCTTTTGACTTATCCTCGATGTTAGGATAGACTAATTGGGATTAATTCTACGCAATTACCATGTTTGTGGTCCATGACTAGGATAGGAATCCTCAATTCCTCAATCCTTGCCAAGAGTCCTTTTTGCCACTTGATTTCCCTTTTTGCTTTACTTGCTTTGAGTTTTAATTCCCTTGCATGCTTATTCACTTTCTTGCCTTTTAATTTTCTTGTCACTTGCAATCACAACCCCAATTCCTTCATAGCCAATAATATGACACTTAATTGCAATTCCTAAGGAGAACGACCTGGGACTTAAAACTCCCAGTTATTTTGATTTGAATTGTGACTATTCTTTGATTTAAACTTTGATTGATGGTCAATTGTTAGGTTTGGACTATACTTGTAATGGAGAAATTCTATTTTTGAGAGAAATTCCAAACCCGCTTTAGGCCATCATCACATCACTTTACAACCTGTACAAATTCGATACCCAGATCTAGAAAAACTTTGAGCTCAAGACGGGTATGATCAACTTGATTCCAAAATATCATGGGTTGTCGGGTGAAGATCCCCTCAAACACTTGAAAGATTTTCAAGTTGTGTGTTCTACTATAAGAAGGCATGACTCAGATGAGATAGCCATCATGGTCTTTGCTTTCCCTTTCTCTTTGGAAGGCAAGGCGAAAGAATGGTTTTACGCTCAGCCTGAAGAGGTGATTTTTAATTGGGATTTGTTGCACAAGGAGTTTCTTGAGAAGTTTTTCCCACCTCAAAAGACGGATCGTCTAATGGTGCACGAAATTGTGATCTCAGGCAACGGCGCCAGAAACTCTATACGCACGTCTTACTAAATCGTGTTTCATTCACAACTTCGATACAACTAACCAGCAAGTGCACTGGGTCGTCCAAGTAATAAACCTTACGTGAGTAAGGGTCGATCCCACGGAGATTGTTGGTATGAAGCAAGCTATGGTCACCTTGTAAATCTCAGTCAGGCGGATATAAAATAGTTATGGAGTTTTCGAACATAAATAATAAATAGATAGAAAATAAGGATAGAAACACTTATGTAATTCATTGGTGAGAATTTCAGATAAGCGTATAGAGATGCTTTCGTTCCTCTGAATCTCTGCTTTCCCGCTGTCTTCATCCAATCAGTCTTACTCCTTTCCATGGCTGGCTTTATGATGGCCAGCCCCCAAAACAAGATCACAGGATCAAAAATACAATCCAGGATGTCAGATACAATAGTAAAAAGTCCTATTTATACTAAACTAGTTACTAGGGTTTACAGAAGTAAGTAATTGATGCATAAATCCACTTCTGGGGCCCACTTGATATGTGCTTGGCCTGAGCTTGAATGTTACACGTGCAGAGGCTCTTTCTGGAGTTGAACGCCAGGTTGTAACGTATTTCTGGCGGTCAACTCTGGTTTGTGACTTGTTTCTGGCGTTTAACTCCAGACAACAGCGTAGAACTGGCGTTCAACGCTCTTTTACGTCATCTAAACTCGGCCAAAGTATGGACTATTATATATTGCTGAAAAGCCCTGGATGTCTACTTTCCAACGCAAATGGAAGCGTGCTATTTTGAGTTCTGTAGCTCCAGAAAAGCCACTTTGAGTGCAGGGAGGTCAGAATCCAACAGCATCAGTAGTCCTTCTTCTGCCTCTGAATCTGATTTTTGCTCAAGTCCCTCAATTTCAGCCAGAAAATACCTGAAATCACAGAAAAACACACAAACTCATAGTAAAGTACAGAAATGTGAATTTAACATAAAAACTAATGAAAACATCCCTAAAAGTAACCAGATTCTACTAAAAACATACTAAAAACAATGCCAAAAAGCGTATAAATTATCCGCTCATCACAACACCAAACTTAAATTGTTGCTTGTCCCCAAGCAACTGAAAATCAAATAGGATAAAAAGAAGAGAATATTGCATCATAGGCAAGTTAAACGCCAACCTCACATTTTCCGGATTAAAATCTAAGTATTTCCCCCGAACCATTGTAATATAATTCTTTGGGTTTGGGTTCTTACTTTGATCATGGTTCCTAGTGATCCATGCATTGGCATAGAACTCTTGAACCATTAGGATGCCGACTTGTTGGATGGGGTTTGTTAGAACTTCCCAACCTCTTCTTTGGATTTCACGTCGGATCTCCGGATACTCATTCTTCTTGAGCTTGAAAGGGACCTCAGGGATCACCTTCTTCTTGGCCACAACATCATAGAAGTGGTCTTGATGAGCTTTGGAGATGAATCTTTTCATCTCCCATGACTTGGAGGTGGAAGCTTTTGTCTTCCCTTTCCCTTTTCTAGAGGATTCTCCGATCTTGGGTGCCATCAATGGTAATGGAAAAACAAAAAGCTTATGCTTTTACCACACCAAACTTAGAATATTGCTCGCTCTCGAGCAAGAGAAGAAAGAATAGATGAAGAAGAAGAAGAAAATATGGAGGAGAGGGGGGAGAGGTGTATTCGTCCAAGAAGGGGAAGAGAGGGTTGTGTTGTGTGAAAATGAAGAAGAATGGAGGGCTATATATAGGGAAGGGAGGGGGGTTAATTTCGGCCATATAGGGTGGGTTTGGGTGGGAAATTGATTTTGAATTTTGAAGGTAGGTGGAGTTTATGAGTTAGGTTTATGGGGAAGAGTGGATGGATGTGAGTGGTGAAGTAGTGATGGGGAAGAGAGATTGAGGTGATTGGTGAAGAATTTTGGGGAAGAGTGTTTATGGGGTTGTGTGAAAGAGGGGTGAGAAGAAGTGAGTGGAGGTAGGTGGGGATCCTGTGGGGTGTTCAAGGATTTACAACCTTGCACCAAATTAGGCATGCAAAATGCCCTTGCACACAACTCTGGGCGTTCAGCGCCAGATTGGTGCTTGTTCTGGGCGTTGAACGCCCATTTGTTGCCCATTTCTGGCGTTGAACACCAGAACCATGCTTGTTCTGGGCGTTCAGCGCCAGCTCTTCTCCAGGGTGCAATTCTGGCGTTAAAACGCCCAGATGCTGCCCATTTTGGGCGTTCAGCGCCAGAACCATGCTCTGTTCTGGCGTTGATTTTTTTCGCCTATTTTTTTTTCTGCAAGCTTTGTTCTTTGCTGCTTTTTCTTGCCTCAAGAATCATTTTTATGATTTTTCAAATTATCAAATAACATGTCTCCTTATCATCATTCTTTCAAGAGCCAACATATTTAACATTCTTAAACAACAACTTCAAAAGACATATGCACTGTTCAAGCATTCATTCAGAAAACAAGAAGCATTGTCACCACATCAATATAATTAAACTAAGTTCAAGGATAAATTCGAAACTCATGTACTTCTTATTCTTTTGAATTAAAATAGTTTTCATTTAAGAGAGGTGATGGATTCATAGGACATTCATAACTTCAAGACAAATTTACTAAATACTAATGATCATGTAATAAGACACAAACATGGATAAGCACTTAATCATAAAGAAAACGAAAAATAGAGAATTTACGAACAAGGAATGAATCCACCTTAGTGATGGTGGCGTTTCCTTCTTGAGGAACCAATGATGTCCTTGAGCTCTTCTATGTCTCTTCCTTGTCTTTGTTGCTCCTCCCTCATTGCTTTTTGATCTTCTCTAATTTCATGAAGGATGATGGAGTGCTCTTGATGTTCCACCCTTAATTGTCCCATGTTGGAACTTAATTCTCCTAGGGAGACGTTGATTTGCTCCCAATAGTTTTGTGGAGGAAAATGCATTTGAGGCATCTCCGGGATCTCATGGTGATGAGCTTCATGCGTCTCTTGAGATCCATGAATGGGCTCTCTTGCTTGCTCCATCCTTTTCTTAGTGATGGGCTTCTCTTCCTCAATG
>NC_029785.2:98452945-98460149 GCF_000816755.2 Arachis ipaensis | reverse complement strand
AAAACGCCCAGATGCTGCCCATTTTGGGCGTTCAGCGCCAGAACCATGCTCTGTTCTGGCGTTGAACGCCAGCCAAATGCTTCTTACTGGCGTTTAAACGCTAGCCAGATGCTTCTTACTGGCGTTTAAACGCCAGTAAGGTCTTCCTCCAGGGTGTGATTTTTCTTCTGCTGTTTTTGATTCCGTTTTCAATTTTTTGATTTATTTTGTGACTCCACATGATCATGAACCTAATAAAACATGAAAAAAAAAACAATGAAAATTAGATAAATAAACATTAGGTTGCATTTCCCGCCATTTTTACATTCCGCAATTCTCATCTAAATCTTGATTCCGCTCAACTAGAACACACTTCTAATTCGAATTGCTCACTCAACCAATCCTTGTGGGATTCGACCTCACTCTATTGTGAGTTTTTTACTTGACGATAACCGGTGCAGTTGCCGGAAGGAATTTTGCCGATCGTGCAATTTCCTAAATCGTGGCATAACAAGTTTATGCGCATCACCCAACACCAAACTTAGAGTTTGACTGTGGGGGCTCTGGTTGACTCTGTTTTGAGAGAAGCTTGCTGTGCCTCTTTTCCATGTTTACAGAAGGGTAACCTTGAGTTGTAAACACCAGGGAGTCCTCATTCAATTGAAGGACTAATTCACCTCTGTCAACATCAATCATAGCTCTTGCTGTGGCTAGGAAAGGTCTTCCAAGGATGATGGATTCATCCTCATCCTTCCCAGTATCAAGGATTATGAAATCAGCAGGGATGTAAAGGCCTTCAACCTTTACTAACACGTCCTCTACTTGTCCATAAGCCTGTTTTCTTGAATTGTCTGCCATCTCTAATGAGATTTTAGTAGCTTGCACCCCAAAGATTCCCAGTTTCTCTATTACAGAGAGGGGCATGAGGTTTATCCCTGAACCAAGGTCACACAGAGCCTTTTCAAAGATCATGTTGCCTATGGTACAAGGTATTACGAACTTTTCAGGATCCTGTTTCTTCTGAGGTAATGTCAGTTGATCCAGATCACTTCGTTCATTGGTGAACAAGAGAAGTTCATTTTCCCAAGTCTCAATACCAAATAATTTGGCATTCAGCTTCATGATTGCACCAAGGTACTTGGTAACTTGCTCTTCAGTAACATCCTCATTCTCTTCAGAAGATGAATACTCGTCAGAGCTCATGAAGGGTATAAGGAGGTTCAATGGAATCTCTATGGTCTCTAGATGAGTCTCAGATTCCTTTGGTTCCTCAAAAGGAAACTCCTTATTGATCACTGGACGTCCCAGGAGGTCTTCCTCACTGGGATTTACGTCCTCCCCTTCCTCTCCAGGTTCAGCCGTGTTGACTATGTCAATGGCCTTGCACTCTCCTTTTGGATTTTCTTCTGTATTGCTTGGGAGAGTACTAGGAGGGATTTCAGTGATCCTTTTACTCAGCTGGCCCACTTGTGCCTCCAAATTTCTAATGTATGACCTTGTTTCATTTATGAAACTTACCGTGGCCTTAGATAGATCAGAGACTAAGTTTGCTAAATTAGAGGTATTTTGTTCAAAGTTCTCTGTCTGTTGCTGAGTGGATGATGGAAAAGGTTTACTATTGTTAAACCCATTTCTTCCACCATTATTAAAGCCTTGTTGAGGCTTTTGTTGATCCTTCCATGAGAGATTTGGGTGATTTCTCCATGAGGGGTTATATGTGTTTCCATAAGATTCACCCATGTAATTCACCTCTGCTATTGCAGGATTTTCAGGATCATAAGCTTCTTCTCCAGAAGATGCCTCTTGAGTACTGTTGGATGCAGCTTGCATTCCATTCAGACTCTGAGAAATCATATTGACTTGCTGATGCGGGTGGAAACTGTCTTTCAACAAATTTCCTTCGGCAAGTGTACCGAATTTGTCGTCAAGTAAAAACTCACAATAGAGTGAGGTCGAATCCCACAGGGATTGATTGATCAAGCAACTTTAATTAGAAGAATATTCTAGTTGAGCGAATCCAGAATTTGGGTTGAGAGTTGCAGAAAATAAAATGGCGGGAATGTAAATAACAGAAAAGTAAATGCTAGAATTAAAGGATTGAAAGTAAATGACTGAAAGTAAATTGCAGAATTGTAAATGGCACTAATGTTAGTGGCACAAACGTTGCCACTAACGTTGCCTCTAAGTCCTTCGCACACGTTATTGAGACTTAACATTCCCAATAACTTTGAAAAGCCCCCTTTGTTCCCACGTTAGAGCTCACGTTAACTCAGTTAACGTGGCTCTTTAACGTGGGCTTGCCATCCTTCGAGAACGTTAGTGACACTCAACATTGTCACTAACGTTCCAAGGTGCCCCTATGTCTCACGTTAGAGTCCACGTTAACTAGGTTAACGTGGCTTCTAACGTGGCCATGCTTAGCCATCCCCAACGTTAGTGACAATGTTGAATGTCACTAACGTTGGCGTTTCTTTCACTCATCAACGTTAGCTTCCACGTTAACTAAGTTAACGTACGTGGCTCCTTGGGGGGTTGTGTGGTTTCTTCCAACGTTAGTGACAATGTTGGGTGTCACTAACGTTGTCGACCACTCTTGCTTCTTACGTTAGCTCCCACGTTAACCAAGTTAACGTGGGAGTTAACGTGGTATGTTTCTCCTTAGGCCAACGTTAGTGACAATGTTGAATGTCACTAACGTTGGCGTTTCTCCCCCCTTCTAACGTTAGAGGCCACGTTAACTAAGTTAACGTGGACTCTAACGTGGCCACTTATGAGCATTTGCCAACGTTAGTGACAATGTTAAGTGTCACTAACGTTGGCTCAACTTACCCTCTCCACGTTAGAGTTCTCGTTAACTTAGTTAATGTGACTCTTAACGTGGTCAATGATGGCTTCGAGAGCGTTATTGGCAGTCACTTTTCTCATTAACTTTGCAAGTTACCTCTCATTCCTTGCTTCCTTTGGTCCTGAAATCAAGCAATAGAGCGCATCAACGTTCTAGTCCAAGTCATGGGCAATGCAGCATATAATTTGTCACTAAACTCATGCAAAATCCTCATGAAATAATGTAAAATGCACAATGTATGCTTGAATCAAGGTGTAAGTTAATATCTACCCAAAACTAGCTTATTTCCTAAGGGAATGCATAAAACTAGCCTAAAAACAGTAAAGAAAAGGTCAGTGAAACTGGCCAGGATGCCCTGGCATCACTTGCTGAGTCAATTTTTTATTCTGAGCCAGTATGGCATTCAGAGTATCAATTTCAAGAACTCCCTTCTTCATAGGCGTCCCATTATTCACAGGATTCCTTTCAGAAGTGTACATGAACTGGTTATTAGCAACCATGTCAATGAGTTCTTGAGCTTCTGCAGGCATTTTCTTTAGGTGAATGGATCCACCTGCAGAGGTATCCAATGACATTTTAGCTAATTCAGACAGACCATCATAGAATATGTCCAGGATGGTCCATTCTGAAAGCATGTCAAAAGGACACATTTTGGTCAGTTCTTTGTATCTCTCCCAAGCTTCATAGAGGGATTCACCTTCTTTCTGTCTGAAGGTCTGAACATCCACTCTAAGCTTAGTCAGCTTTTGAGGAGGAAAGAACTTGGCTAAGAAAGCCTTGACCAGCTTATCCCAAGAGTTCAGGCTATCCTTAGGTTGAGAGTCCAACCATATTCTAGCTCTGTCTCTCACAGCAAAAGGGAAAAGTATGAGCCTGTAGACTTCAGGATCTACTCCATTAGTCTTAACAGTATCATAGATCTGCAAGAATTCAGTTAAGAACTGAAAAGGATCTTCAGCTGGAAGTCCATGAAACTTGCAATTTTGCTGCATTAGAGAAACTAATTGAGGTTTCAGCTCAAAATTGTTTGCTCCAATGGCAGGAATGGAGATGCTTCTTCCATGTAAATTGGAATTAGGTGCAGTAAAGTCACCAAGCATCCTCCTTGCATTATTATTATTTTTGGCTGCCATCTCCTCTTCTTGTTCGAAAATTTCTGAAAGGTTATCTCTGGATTGTTGTAATTTAGCTTCTCTTAGTTTCCTCTTCAGAGTCCTTTCAGGTTCTGGGTCTGCTTCAACAAGAATGTTCTTGTCCTTGCTCCTGCTCATATGAAAAAGAGGGACAGAAAAATAATAATAATAGGGATCCTTTTTACCACAGTATAGAGGTCCCTGTGTGAGTAGAAGATAAGAAGAAGAAAAAATTCGAACACAGATGGAAGAGGGGGTTCGAATTTGGGTGAGATGAAGTGTTAGTAGATGAATAAATAAATAGAAGGAGATAAGAGAGAGAGAATTTTTGAAAATAATTTTTGAAAAAGAGTTAGTGATTTTCGAAAATAGTTTTTGAAAAAGGTTAGTAATTTTTCGGAAATTAAAAATTAAAATAATTAGTTAATTAAAAAGAAATTTTGAAAAAGAGGGAAGATATTTTCGAAAATTAGAGAGAGAGAGTTAGTTAGGTAGTTTTGAAAAAGATAAGAAACAAACAAAAAGTTAGTTAGTTAGTTGAAACAAATTTGAAAATCAATTTTGAAAAGATAAGAAGATAAGAAGTTAGAAAAGATATTTTAAAATCAAATTTTTGAAAAAGATATGATTTTGAAAAAGATAAGATAGAAAGATATTTTTGAAAAGATATGATTGAAATTAGTTTTGAAAAAGATTTGATTTTTAAAATCACAATTAATGACTTGATTCACAAGAAATCACAAAATATGATTCTAAAATTTAAAGTTTGAATCTTTCTTAACAAGTAAGTAACAAACTTGAAAATTTTGAATCAAAACATTAATTGATAATGTTATTTTCAAAAATTATTTGATAAAGATAAGAAAAAGATTTTTGAAAAATATTTTTAAAATTTTCGAAAATAACTAAGAAAAATGAGAAAGATTTGATTTTTGAAAAAGATTTTGAAAAGGATAAGATTTTTAAATTGAAAATTTGATTTGACTCATGAGAAACAACTAGATTTTAAAAAGTTTTGAAAAAGTCAACTCAAATTTTCAAATTTATGAGAAGAAAAAGGAGAAGATATTTTTTTTTTTTAAAATTTTTATGATGAGAGAGAAAAACATGAAAATGATGCAATGCATGAAAATTTTTGGATCAAAGTATGTGATGAATGCAAGAACACTATGAATGTTACGATGAACACCAAGAACACTTTGAATGTCAAGATGAACATCAAGAACTTATTTTTTTGAAAATTTTATATGCAAAGAAAACATGCAAGACACCAAACATAGGAATCTTTCATGTTTAGACTCTATGGATGCAAAAATGCACATGTAAAACAAGAAAAGATGCAAAACAAGAAAACATCAAGATCAAACAAGAAGACTTACCAAGAACAACTTGAAGATCATGAAGAACATTATGAATGCATGAATTTTCGAAAAATGCAAGATGAATATGCAATTGACACCAAACTTACAATTTGATTCAAGACTCAAACAAGAAACACAAAATATTTTTGATTTTTTATGATTTTTTCTAATTTTTTTTTTTGGATTTTTCGAAAATTATTTGAAAAAGAAAAATAAGGATTCCAAAATTTTTAATATGAATTCCAAGAATCTTGCACTCTTATTCTAAAGCTCCAATCTGAGGGTTAGGCATGGCTTAATAGCCAGCCAAGCTTTAGTATGTAACTCAGACATGCCACAACTGACATACCCTTTGGAAGCCCCTATCCAAAAGAATTAGACATGGCTTTACAGCTAGCCAGGCTTCAACATGCTTCATGAAACTCTAGAATTCATTCTTAAAAATTCTGAAGAAAAATATATTTTTGAAAACATTTATTTTATTTTTTTGAAAACAGATGAGAAATTTTTTTTGAAAGGTTTTTGAAAAATTTTTGAAAAGAAAACAAAAAGAAAATTACCTAATCTGAGCAACAAGATGAGCCGTCAGTTGTCCAAACTCGAACAATCCCCGGCAACGGCGCCAAAAACTTGGTGCACAAAATTGTGATCTCAGGCAACGGCGCCAGAAACTCTGTACGCACGTCTTACTAAATCGTGTTTCATTCACAACTTCGTTACAACTAACCAGCAAGTGCACTGGGTTGTCCAAGTAATAAACCTTACGTGAGTAAGGGTCGATCCCGCGGAGATTGTTGGTATGAAGCAAGCTATGGTCACCTTGTAAATCTCAGTCAGGCGGATATAAAATAGTTATGGAGTTTTCGAACATAAAGAATAAATAGATAGAAAATAAGGATAGAAACACTTATGTAATTCATTGGTGAGAATTTCAGATAAGCGTATAGAGATGCTTTCGTTCCTCTGAATCTCTGCTTTCTCGTTGTCTTCATCCAATCAGTCTTACTCCTTTCCATGGCTGGCTTTATGTAAGGACATCACCGTTGTCAATGGCTACTTTTAATCCTCTCTGGAAAATGGTCCGATGCGCTGTCACTGCATGGCTAATCGTCTGGAGGCATCACCCTTGCCAATGGCTGCATCCCATCCTCATGTGAAAATGGTCCAAATGCTCTGTCACAGCACGGCTAATCATCTGAGGTTCTCGATCATACTGGAATAGGATTCACCCTCCTTTTGCGTCTGTCACTACGCCCAGCACTCGCGAGTTTGAAGACATTCAGGTTGAAGTGCGAATGAATATCTTAGAAGCGGAATAAGTTGAATTGAATAGAAAAACAGTAGTACTTTGCATTAATCTTTGAGGAACAGCAGATCTCCACACCTTAATCTATGGAGTGTAGAAACTCTACCGTTGAAAATACATAAGTGAAAGGTCCAGGCATGGACGAATGGCTAGCCCCTAAAACGAGATCACAGGATCAAAAATACAGTCCAGGATTGATGCCAGGGCATCTTGGCCAGTTTCACTGACCTTTTCTTTACTGTTTTTAGGTTAGTTTCATGCATTTCCTTAGGAAATAAGCTAGTTTTGGGTAGATATTCACTTACACCTTGATTCAAGCATACATTGTTCATTTTACATTATTTCATGAGGATTTTGCATGAGTTTAGTGACAAATTGTATGTTGCATTACCCATGACTTGGACTAGAACTTTGATGCACTCTATTGCTTGATTTCAGGACCAAAGGAAGCAAGGAATGGGAGGTAACTTGCAAAGTTAATGAGAAAAGTGATTGCAATTAACGCTCTCGAAGCCATCATTGACCACGTTAAGAGTCACGTTAACTAAGTTAACGTGAACTCTAACGTGGAGAAGGGAAG
>NC_029785.2:98442556-98442945 GCF_000816755.2 Arachis ipaensis | reverse complement strand
ACATGAGATGCATCGAAGACAAATAGAACAGGCAGAACTATTGGACGAGCAAAGGACATTCGCAGAAGGAGTTTACATGAGCGAAACAGGACATCACATAAACACTCAAGCCAGGCTTGGCTACTTAGTGGGACAGCTGCCAATATTGCATCCAGGAATAGCCAGGTATGACGAAATGAAGGATGATTTAGCACGAAAGGAAAGACAAAGGGTGGAAGAGAGTCATGAGTCAGTGAGGAAGGCACTTGAGNGAGCAACAAGAATCCACCCAGAGGCTAATCAACATCCAAGCACATCAAGGGGCAAACATACATGAGATGCATCGAAGACAAATAGAACAGGCAGAACTATTGGACGAGCAAAGGACATTCGCAGAAGGAGTTTACATG
>NC_029785.2:98440215-98440555 GCF_000816755.2 Arachis ipaensis | reverse complement strand
TTTTCAAACTCTCACAAGAAACAGAGCAAGAGGACAAGGAACTAAGCACAAATGATAATGAGACACTGAAGGAGGAGACAATCACTGAAACACAGCCAGTTCATTCTGAGATTCCCTTAATTGATAAACAAGGAAAACAGCAATTGCCACAGCTCAAGGAAAAGTTGGAGGAACCTAAACCTCTAGAGGCAGGTGAAGACAGCATCGCAACTCCTTTAGAAAAAGAGGTCACCAAGGGGAAAGCAACCTCAAAAGAAACAAAGAAGAAGGTACCAAGGAGGTGGAGGAACAAGAAGATCCCTACGGAAGACTTCTCTCCAGGGGATAGAGTTGTCTCAGC
>NC_029785.2:98439457-98440054 GCF_000816755.2 Arachis ipaensis | reverse complement strand
AAGAAGAAAGCTATTACTCAAGATTGGACAACCCCAATTATGACCACATTCTGCAAGATATTTGTGTACCAGGAGCTGACTGGGAAAGGGGTGCGGGAAATAAACCCAAGTTCATTAAGAGAACAGATCTCACTCCTGAAGCCAAGGGGTGGTTTGAGCTAGTGAGAAGGTCTATTCTCCCAGCTGTAAACAACTCGGAGGTGAATGTCAAGAGAGCCACAATGGTTCACTGTATACTGAAGGGAGGAGAAATCAAGGTTCATGAACTCATAGCTGATGGTATTAGAAAGATGGCAGAGAAAAGCGACTCAAGAGGAACGTTAGGTTACCCCAGCACTATTTACCGAATATGCAAGAAAGCTGGGGTGGTTTTTGAAGATGAGAAGCCCATGTGGATAAAGGAAGGCATCCCAATAATTGTACGAAGGATGAATGCTGCAGCATCCCCTTTGCCTCAGTGGAAGCAAAGGAAGAGGACAGCACCTCAAGTAGTGGAAGGACAAGTCTTAGAGGGCCAAGCACAACAGACCTTGAACATGCACCAATTACAGGAGGCCATTGATGGCTTGTCTAGACAATATTTGGAAAGCCAAGGAT
>NC_029785.2:98371319-98439431 GCF_000816755.2 Arachis ipaensis | reverse complement strand
GTCTCAAGAAGGAAAATAAATGAACTATATGCCTGTGGTGTGTATGTATGGGGGAGAGACTTGAGGGAGTAAGTCCTTAGGAGTGCTTCAACACCTAGCACCTTGAACCAACTGGTTCGGGAGTGTTGGCTGAAAGCTTATCTTAAAAAGTTGCCCCCTTACAGAGCACTCAGCCTAAGAACACCAATAAGCTCTGAAATGACAATAAAGGGATCAATGAATAAAAGTCTCATGGGATGTAAGCAAATTGGAATTCGATCACTTAAGATTGCCGAGGAGATCAATGAGTGCATTGATTGAGGAATAGATGAAAATGAACTTGATCCGGAGAATTGCAACATCTCCTAAGCCCAATGAACTCCCCATCTCTGATCTTACCCATTCTCTTTAATTTCTGCCATTTACTTTATGAGCAAATCCCCCATTCCCATTTACAATTCTGCAATTTATTTTCAGTCATTTACTTCCAGTTCTTTAATTCTAGCATTTACTTTTCTGTTATTTACATTCCCGCCATTTTATTTTCTGCAACTCTCAACCCAAATTATGGATTCGCTCAACTAGAACATTCTTTTAATTAAAGTTGCTTGATCAATCAATCCCTGTGGGATTCGACCTCACTCTATTGTGAGTTTTTACTTGACGACAAATTCGGTACACTTGCCGAAGGGAGATTTGTTGAGAGACAAGTTTTCCGTGCATCAAGGATGTCAGATACAATAGTAAAAAGTCCTATTTATACTAAACTAGTTACTAGGGTTTACAGAAGTAAGTAATTGATGCATAAATTCACTTCTGGGGCCCACTTGGTGTGTGCATTGGCTGAGCTTGAATGTTACACATGCAGAGGCTCTTTCTGGAGTTGAATGCCAGGTTGTAACGTATTTTTGGCATTCAACTCTGGTTTGTGACTTGTTTCTGGCGTTTAACTCCAGACAGCAGCGTAGAACTGGCGTTCAACACCCTTTTACATCGTCTAAACTCGGCCAAAGTATGGACTATTATATATTGCTGGAAAGTCCTGGATGTCTACTTTCCAACGCAATTAGAAGCGCGCCATTTTGAGTTCTGTAGCTCTATAAAATTTACTTTGAGTGCAGGGAGGTCAGAATCCAACAGCATCAGCAGTCCTTCTTCTGCCTCTGAATCTGATTTTTGCTCAAGTCCCTCAATTTCAGCCAGAAAATACCTGAAATCACAGAAAAACACACAAACTCATAGTAAAGTCCAGAAATGTGAATTTAACATAAAAACTAATGAAAACATCCCTAAAAGTAACCAGATTCTACTAAAAACATACTAAAAACAATGCCAAAAAGTGTATAAATTATCCGCTCATCATCTAACGAAGGAAATTTCATGCATTATGCAAAGGTATGGAGAAGCCCTTTATGAATATTGGGAAAGGTTTAAGAAATTGTTGGAATCATATCCTCACCACCGCATTAATGAATTGGTGCTCATAAGCTATTGTTGCTAAGGGTTGGTCCCTCAAGACAAGCTCCTTATTGATGCCTCAAGTGGAGGATCTCTTACTAAGAAAAAAACCACAGAAGAAGCTTGGGAAGTCATTGTGGATTTGGCGGATTCAAATCAACATTTAAGGATAAAGAATACCCAAATTAAGGCCATAGGTGAAGTCTCACCTTTCGGTGATGCTATCTTGACTAAGACGCTTGGTGAAATGACGGTCTTGATAAGGCAAATTACTCAAGGTCAACAAATTCCACAAATGTTGCTACCTCCACCCCAACCTTCTAGAAATCAAGGGCCTTCTAAATCTTGTTGTATTTGTGCTTGAAATGGTCACTACACTGATGAGTATCCTCAAATCTAAGAGGACAACACATTAGCGGTGGCAAACCCTTATCCACAAAGGTCCAATTTCAACCAAGGCAATCAAGGATCTTATCACTATGGAGGAAACCAAGGTCAAGGGTGGAGAGACAACTCCAATCAAAGGTGGATTCAACCATCTCAAGCTCAACCTTACTCCAACCAATAAGCCTATTATCATCAACTTTCTCAAGTCCAACAACCTTGCCATCAACCACCACAACCTCACTATCCACCATATCAACCACAAAGCCCACCTCATGCCCAACCCAATCAACAATCACATTCCCAACCTCATGCAAGGTATCAACCACCACACACTAGGCCTACCCTCCCTCAAAATAGTCAACCTTCCTCTTCAAACCAATCTCATTTGAATGATTCACTTCAGAATTTCATGGAAGAACAAAGGGAGTTCCATAAGAAGTAAGAATCGTACATGGAAACCATTGCCGACGCTTTATCCCGTTTGACTCTTTCTCCTTCAAACACTCACAATACCCACCAAGCTTCCACATCTAGTGGTCTACCTTCTCAACCTCAACCAAATCCCAAGGGAAGCATCAATGCTATCACCCTTAGGAGTGATACCAAATTAGATGAAGTTGGTATTGAGCCTACAAGTTGGAGCAAGGAACCCCACAATGAAGAAATAAAAGAAGAAGTGGAGGTAGTTTGAGGTGAGATGGAGGATATTATAAGAGAAGAGGAGGATCTATTGGAGGTCAAGGAACCCAAAAGGAAAAATTCTCTTGAAAAGCCTACACCGATTCCTTTTCCGACGGTAGCTAAAAAGGCTAAGAGACATAAAGTTTTTGACCCCAATTTGGTGGAGATTTTCAAGAATGTGAAAGTTACCGTTCCTTTTTTTCAAGCTACCCAACAAGTTCCAAAGTACGCCAAATTCCTAAAGGTTGTTTGCACTTACAAGGAGAAGATTAATGAGCTAGACAAAAGTCCGGTGAATGACTCTATTTCTTCTCTCATTCTAGAAAAGTGTAATGACCCCGGTCCTTGTTTGGTAACTTGTGTGATTGGTGGGATAGAGTTCATGGATTGCATGTGTGATTTGGGAGCTTGTGTAAGCATTATGCCCCTCCCTATCTATGAAAAGTTGAACTTGTCGCCATTGAAGAGGTCTGGAGTAAGATTTGTGTTGGCGGACAAGAGCATTGTGTCGGTTGTAGGAATTGCAGAGAATGTATTGGTCAATAATCAAGGATTTCTATTTCCAGTAGATTTTCACATCTTGCAGACCCCTCTAATTGACTCGGACAAGCCATCCTCTATTCTCCTTGGGAGACCATTTTGGAAGACATCTCGATTCAAGTTGGATGCATTTTCGAGAGCTTACTCATTTGAAGCCAATGGGAAAGTAGTGAAATTCACTTTGGATGGATCCAAGAAACCAACACTTGAAGTATACTCTATGTTTGGTTGTGACTTAATTGAAGAGCAAGTAATTGAGCCTAGTGAGGAGTATGAAGAAGTGAAGGTTGTCAAAGAACCTAAGTCATTGGAGCACATACAATCCAAGCATGCCAAGGAGTTGGAAATCTTCCTCCTTGGAGAGGCTCCAGTTGTTGATCAATGAACTCATGCGCATCTAACTTGAGACGTTAAACCAAAGTGATAGGTGGGAGACACCCACCATGGTAACATTGTTCTAACCCATCTCTTTTTATTTACATTTTTAACTTAATTGCTTTTAGTTATGATTGGTTCAATTAAGAGTAGTTTAATCTTTGATTTAGATAGGTTAATTTGCATATAGGTCATAAATATTTGAATGTATGAATGTTTGGGGTTGAATTTTGACTAATCTAAGGTTCAATACCTTAGATTTTGAAAGAAAAATTTTTTGGAAAAACAGGGCATCGTGCGTGCGCACACACATGTGTGTACGCACACAATCACAAAATTCTGCATCCTGTACGTGCGCACAACACTGTGCATTCGCACACTAGCCTGCACTGCCCCTATTGGGAGTACTCACACCTCTCTGTGCGTGTGTATCCCCTTATGTTTTGTGCTCTGTGCATGCGCACCCTCTTGTGCGTACGCACATAAACCCCTTTTTCGCGCACTGTATGCCCGCACACAAGCCTGTGCGTGCGCCAACTTGATTACACCCTCTCTGTTGGGAGCGCTGGCACGCCCCTGTACGTATGAACCCCTACCAAATTTTTCTCCTGTGCGTGCGCACACATGCGTGCGCACACACACATGACCCTTCCCCAATTTATTATTAAAAAAAAAAGAAAAATTCGTCCTTTATCCGTGCGTACAGCGTTGTGCGTCCGCACATGGTGCACAAATTGTGAATCACACTTTTCACAACTCGTACCACTAACCAGCAAGTGCACTGGGTTGTCCAAGTAATACCTTACGTGAGTAAGGGTCGATCCCACGGAGATTGTCAGTTTGAAGCAAGCTATGGTTATCTTGTAACTCTTAGTTAGGATATCAATTATAATTATCAGTTGACTTGCAAATGAACAAGAGAGCATGGATTAAATAATACTTATTATGCAGTAATGGAGAATATGTTGGAGTTTTGGAGATGCTTTGTCTTTTGAATCTCTACTTTCCCCCTGTCTTCTTCTTCACGCACGCAAGGTTCCTCCTATGGCAAGCTGTGTGTTGGTGGATCACCGTTGTCAATGGCTACCATCGTCCTCTCAGTGAAAATGGTCCAGGTGCGCTGTCACCGCACGGCTAATTATCTGTCGGTTCTCACTCATGCTGGAATAGGATCCATTGATCCTTTTGCATCTGTCACTACGCCCAACCCTTGTGAGTTTGAAGCTCGTCACAATCATTCAATCCTTGAATCCTACTCAGAATACCACAGACAAGGTTTAGACTTTCCGGATTCTCAAGAATGCTGCCAATGGATTCTAGCTTATACCATGAAGATTCTGATTAAGGAATCCAAGAGATACTCATTCAATCGAAGGTAGAACGGAGGTGGTTGTCAGTCACGCGTTCATAGGTTGAGAATGGTGATGAATGTCACGGATCATCACATCCATCATATTGAAGTGCGAATGAACATCTTAGATAGAAACAAGCGTGTTTGAATAGAAAATATAAATAATTGCATTAATTCATCGAGACACAGCAGAGCTCCTCACCCCTAACAATGGAGTTTAGAGACTCATGCCGTCAAAGAGTACAAAGTTTAGATCTAAAAATGTCATGAGATCTAAAATAAATCTCTAAAAGTTGTTTAAATACTAAACTAGTAACCTAGGTTTACAGAAAATGAGTAAACTAAGATAGATAATGCAGAAATCCACTTCTGGGGCCCACTTGGTGTGTGCTGGGGCTGAGACTTGAGCTTTACACATGCCTAGGCTGTTTCTAGAGTTAAACGCCAGGTTGTAACCTGTTTCTGGCGTTTAACGCCAGAATGTAACATGGAACTGGCGTTGAACGCCAGTTTACGTCGTCTATCCTCAAACAAAGTATGAACTATTATATATTGCTGGAAAGCCCTAGATGTCTACTTTCCAACGCAATTGAGAGAGCGCCAATTGAACTTTTGTAGCTCTAAAAAATCCATTCCGAGTGCAGGGAGGTCAGAATCTAACAGCATCAGCAGTCCTTTTTCAGCTTGAATCAGATTTTTGCTCAGCTCCCTCAATTTTAGCCAGAAAATTACTTGAAATTATAGAAAAACACACGAACTCATACTAAAGTCCATAAATATGAATTTTGCCTAGTGGTGCACGAAATTGTGATCATCAACAATGGCGCAAAGACTTGGAGCTCTCAAACGTGCACTGGGTCGTCCAAGTAATACCTTACGTGAGTAAGGGTCGATCCCACGGAGACTGTTGGCTTGAAGCAAGCTATGGTCATCTTGTAAATCTCAGTCAGGCATATTCAAATGATTATGGAGGATTGATAATTAAAAGATGAATAAAACATAAAATAAAGATAGAGATAGAGATACTTATGTAATTCATTGGTAGGAATTTCAGATAAGCGTATGAAGATGCTTTGTTCCTCCTGAACCTCTGCTTTCCTATTGCCTTATTCCAATCATTCATACTCCCTTCCATGCCAAGCTTTATGTTGGGCATCACCGTTGTCAATGGCTACTTCCCGTCCTCTCAGTGAAAATGTTCTACGCACGCTGTCACCGCACGGCTAATCATCTGTCGGTTCTCGATAATGTTGGAATAGGATCCATTGATCCTTTTGCATCTGTCACACGCCCATCACTCGCGAATTTGAAGCTCGTCACAGTCATCCCTTCCCAGATCCTACTCAGAATACCACATACAAGGTTTAGACATTCCGGATCTCAGGAATGACCACCAATAATACTAGCCTATACCACGAAGGTTCTAATCTTAGATTAGAAACCCAAGAGATACACATTCAAGCTTGTTTGCATGTAGAACGGAAGTGGTTGTCAGGCACGCGTTCATCGGTGAGAATGGTGATGAGTGTCACATAATCATCACATTCATCATGTTTTTGGGTGCGAATGAATATCTTAGAGAAGAAGTAGGCGTGAATTGAATAGAAAAACAATAGTACTTTGCATTAATTCATGAAGAACAGCAGAGCTCCACACCTTAATCTATGGTGTGTAGAAACTCCACTGTTGAAAATACATAAGGACAAGGTCTAGGCATGGCCGTGAGGCTAGCCTCCCAAAAGCGTGAAAAGGTCTATCAAAAGTATGATCAAGTGTGTAAAATACAATAGCAAAAAGTCCTATTTATAGAAAACTAGTAGCCTAGGGTTACAGAAATAGGTAATTAATGCAGAAATCTTCTTCCGGGCCCACTTGGTGTGTGCTTGGGCTGAGCATTTGAAGCTTTTATGTGTAGAGACTTTTCTTGGAGTTAAACACCAGCTTTTGTGCCAGTTTGGGCATTTAACTCCAGCTTTGTGCCAGTTCTGGCGTTTTGACGCCAGAATTCTTAAGCTAACTTGGAACGCCTATTTGGGCCATTAAATCTCGGGCAAAGTATGGACTATTATATATTGCTGGAAAGTCCAGGATATCTACTTTCCAACGCAATTAAGAGAGCACCAATTGGGTTTCTGTAGCTCCAGAAAATCTACTTCAAGTGCAAGGAGGTCAGAATCCAACAGTATCTGCAGTCCTTTTTCAGCCTCTGAATCAGATTTTTGCTCAGGTCCCTCAATTTCAGCCAGAAAATACCTGAAATCACAGAAAAACACACAAACTCATAGTAAAGTCCAGAAATGTGATTTTTATTTAAAAACTAATAAACTCAGCTTTGCTAGAGTCCCCAATTAGAGGTGTCCAGAGCTCTTAAGCAAACTCTTTTTGCTTTTGGACCACGACTTTAATCGCTCAGTCTCAAGTTTTCACTTGATACCTTCACGCCACAAGCACATGGTTAGGGACAGCTTGGTTTAACCGCTTAGGACAGGATTTTATTCCTGTGGGCCCTCCTATCCACTGATGCTCAAAGCCTTGGATCCTTTTTATTTTACCCTTGCCTTTTGGTTTAAAGGGTTACTGGCTTTTTCTGCTTGCCTTTTCTTTTTCTTCTTTTTTTCTTTTTTTTGTTTGCATATATATATTTTTTTTTCTGCAAGCTTTTCACTGCTTTTTCTTGCTTCAAGAATCAATTTTATGATTTTTCAGATCATAAAATAAAATTTCTCCTTTTTCCATCATTCTTTCAAGAGCCAACAATTTTAACACTCATAAACAACAAATTCAAAAATATACACTGTTCAAGCATTCATTCAGAAGACAAGAATTATTGCCACCACATCAAAATAATTAAACTGTTTTAAAATTTGAAATTCATGTACTTCTTTTTCTTTTTTCAATTAAAAAAATATTTTTCATTTAAGAAAGGTGATGAATTCATTTTCATATCTTTAAGGCATAGACACTTAGACACTAGTGATCATGTAATATAGACACAAACATAAATAAACATAAAACATAAAAATTCGAAAAACAGAAAATAAAGAACAAGGAAATTAAAGAACGGGTCCACCTTAATGATGGTGGCTTGTTCTTCCTCTTGAAGATCTTATGGAGTGCTTGAGCTCCTCAATGTCTCTTCCTTGCCTTTGTTGCTCCTCTCTCATAACTCTTTGGTCTTCTCTAATTTCATGGAGGAGGATGGAATGCTCTTGGTGCTCCACCCTTAGTTGTCCCATATTGGAACTTAATTCTCCTAGGGTGGTGTTAATTTGCTCCCAATAGTTTTGTGGAGGAAAATGCATCCCTTGAGGCATCTCAGGGATTTCATGATGAGGAATTTTCTCATGCTCATGGTGAGGTTCTCTTATTTGCTCCATCCTTTTTTTAGTGATGGGATTATCCTCATCAATGAGGATGTCTTCCTCTATGTCAATTCCAGCTGAATTGCAGAGGTGACAAATGAGGTGAGGGAAGGCTAACCTTGCCAAGGTAGAGGGCTTGTCCGCCACCTTGTAGAGTTCTTGGGAGATAACCTCATGAACTTCTATTTCCTCTCTAGACATGATGCTATGAATCATGATGGCCCGGTCTATAGTAACCTCAGACCGGTTGCTAGTGGGAATGATTGAGCGTTGGATGAACTCCAACCATCCCCTAGCCTCGGGCTTGAGGTCATACCTTCTTAGTTGAACCGGCTTCCCTCTTGAATCTCTCTTCCATTGAGCGCCCTCTTCACAGATGTCTATGAGGACTTGGTCCAACCTTTGATCAAAGTTGACCCTTCTAGTGTAGGGGTGTGTATCTCCTTGCATCATGGGCAAGTTGAATGCCAACCTTACATTCTCCGGACTAAAATCTAAACATTTCCCCCGAACCATTGTAAGCCAATTCTTTGGGTCTGGTTTCACACTTTGATCATGGTTCTTGGTGATCCATGCATTGGCATAGAACTCTTGAACCATTAAGATTCCGACTTGTTGAATGGGGTTGGTGAGAACTTTCCAACCTCTTCTTCGAATCTCATGTCGGATCTCCGGATGTTCACCCTTTTTGAGTTTGAAAGGGACCTCGGGGATCACCTTCTTCTTGGCCACAACTTCATAGAAGTGGTCTTGGTGCACCCTTGAGATGAATCTCTCCATCTTCTATGACTCGGAGGTGGAAGCTTTTGCCTTCCCTTTCCTCTTTCTAGAGGTTTCTCCGGCCTTAGGTTCCATAAATGGTTATGAAAAAACAAAAAGTAACACTTTTACCACACCAAACTTAGAAGGTTTGCTCATCCTTGAGCAAAAGAAGAAAGAATAGAGTAGATGAAGAAGAAACAGAGGAGATGGGGGGGCTTAGTGTTTCGGCCAAGGGGGAGAAGTAGTGTGTATGTTGTGTGAAAATGAAGGAGTGAAGATGGGTTTATATAGGAGTGGAGAGGGGGGTATAGTTCGGCCATTATGGGTGGGTTTGGGTGGGAAAGTGGTTTGAATGTGAATGGTGAGGTAGGTGGGGTTTTATGAAGGATGGATGTGAATGGTGAAGAGAATGGTGGGATTTGATTGGTGACGGGTTTTTGGGGAAGAGGTATTGAGGTGATTGGTGAATGGGTAAAGAAGAGAGAGAGAGAGATGAGGTAGATGGGGATCCTGTGGGGTCCACAGATCCTGAGGTGTCAAGGATTTCTCATCCCTGCACCATGTGGCATGCAAAACGCCCTTCTCTGCCAATCCTGGCGTTAAACGCCAGGTTGCTGCCCATTTCTGGCATTTAACGCTAGCTTCTTGCCCATTCCTGGCGTTAAACGCCAGTCTGGTGCCCATTTCTGGCGTTAAACACCCAGAATGGTGCCAGACTAGGCGTTTAACGCCCATTCTGCTACCCTTACTAGTGTTTAAACGCCAGTAAGTTTCTCCTCCAGGGTGTTCTATTTTTAATACTTTTTTTCCTTCTATTTTTGCTTTTTCAATTGTTTTGTGACTTCACATGATCATTAACCTACAGAAAACATAAAATAACAAAAGAAAATAGAAATTTAACATAGATAATTAAAGATTGGGTTGCCTCCCAACAAGCGCTTCTTTTAATGTCAATAGCTTGACAGTGGGCTCTCATGGAGCCTCACAGATATTTAGAGCAATGTTGGAACCTCCCAACACCAAACTTTAGAGTTTGAATGTGGGGGTTCAACACCAAACTTAAAGTTTGGTTGTGGCCTCCCAACACCAAACTTAGAGTTTGACTGTGGGGGCTCTGTTTGTCTCTGTATTGAGAGAAGATCTTCATGCTTCCTTTCCATGGTTACAGAGGGATATCCTTGAGCTTTAAACACAAGGGAGTCTTCATTCACTTGAATGATCAATTCTCCTCTGTCAACATCAATTACAGCTTTTGCTGTGACTAGGAAGGGTCTGCCAAGGATGATGGATTCATTCATACACTTTCCAGTGTCTAGGATTATGAAATCAGCAAGGATGTAGTGGTCTTCAACCTTTACCAAGACATCCTCTACAAGTCCATAAGCTTGTTTCCTTGAATTGTCTACCATCTCTAGTGAGATTCTTGCAGCTTGTACCTCAATGATCTCTAGCTTCTCCATTATAGAGAGAGGCATGAGGTTTATACTTGACCCTAGGTCACACAGAGCCTTCTCAAAGGTCATGGTGCCTATAGTACAAGGTATTGAGAACGTCCCAGGATATTGTCTCTTTTGAGGTAATCTCTGCCTAGTCAAGTCATCCAGTTCTTTAGTGAGCAATGGAGGTTCATTCTCCCAAGTCTCATTACCAAATAACTTGGCATTTAGCTTCATGATTGCTCCAAGGTACTTAGCAACTTGCTCTTCAGTAACATCTTCATCCTCTTCAGAGGAAGAATACTCATCAGAGCTCATGAATGGCAGAAGTAAATTCAATGGAATCTCTATGGTCTCAGTGTGAGCCTCAGATTCCCATGGTTCCTCATGAGGGAACTCCTTGGAGGCCAGTAGACGTTTAGTGAGGTCTTTCTCAGTGGAGATCACTGCCTCTTCCTCCTCTCCAAGTTTGGCCGTGTGGGTCATGTTGATGGCCTTGCACTCTCCTTTTGGATTCTCTTCTGTATTTCTTGGAAGAGTACTAGGAGGGAGTTCAGTAACTTTCTTACTCAGCTGACCTACTTGTGCCTCCAAATTTCTAATGGAGGACCTTGTTTCAGTCATGAAACTTTGAGTGGTTTTAATTAGATCGGAGACTACAGTTGCTAAGTCAGAGTGGCTCTGCTTAGAATTCTCTGTCTGTTGCTAAGAAGATGATGGAGAAGGCTTGCTATGGCTAAACCTGTTTCTTCTACCATTACTGTTGTTGAAACCTTGTTGAGGTATCTGTTGATCCTTCCATGAGAGATTTGGATGATTTCTCCATGAAGGATTATAGGTGTTTCCATAGGGTTCTCCCATGTAATTCACCTCTTCCATTGCTGGGTTCTCAGGATCATAAGTTTCTTCTTCAAATGAAACTTCTTTGGTACTGCCTGTTGCTGCTTGCATTCCAGACAGACTCTGAGAAATCATATTGACTTGTTGAGTCAATATTTTGTTCTGAGCCAGTATGGCATTCAGAGTATCAATCTCAAGAACTCCTTTCTTCTGACTTGTCCCATTATTCACAGGGTTCCATTCAGAAGTATACATGAATTGGTTATTTACAACTATTTCAATGAGTTCCTAAGCTTCTGCAGGCGTCTTCTTCAGATGAAGAGATCCTCCAGCAGAGCTGTCCAATGACATCTTGGACAGTTCAGACAGACCATCATAGAAGATACCTATAATGCTCCATTCTGAAAGCATGTCAGAAGGACACCTTCTGATTAATTGCTTGTATCTTTCCCAAGCTTCATAGAGGAATTCACCTTCCTTCTATCTGAAGGTTTGAAGAGAAACTAATTGAGGCTTAAGCTCAAAGTTGTTTGCTCCAATGGCAGGGATTGAGATGTTTCTCCCATAGAAGTCGGGAGTAGGTGCACTAAAGTCACCAAGCACCTTCCTTTTGTTGGCATTGTTGTTGTTTTCGGCTGCCATGGCTTCTTCTTGTTTGAAAATTTCTGTTAGGTCCTCTCTAGAGAGTTGTACTTCAGCTTCTCTTAGCTTTCTCTTCAAGGTCCTTTCAGGTTTAGGATCATCCTCAACAAGAATGTCTTTGTCCTTACTCCTACTCATATGAAAAAGAGAAGAAGAAAGTATGGAATCCTCTATGTCACAGTATAGAGATTCCTTGAGGTGTTAGAGGAGAAGAAAAATAGAAGGAGGAGGTAGAAAGAGAAGAATTCAAACTTATCAAGAGGGATAGAGTTCGAATTTGTTGATAGTGGAGGAATGTTAGTCCTTAAATAGAAGGATGTGAGAAGAGGGGAAGAATTTTCGAAATTAAAGTAAAAGATTTTGAAATAATTAAAAGAAATTTTGAAAATTTGGTAAAGGTTTTTCGAAAATTAAGATTGGGAAAGAAATTAAGTGATTTTTGAAAAAGATTTTGAAATTAGAAATCAAAAAGATATGATTGAAACTTAATTTTGAAAAAGATGTGATTGAAAAGATATGATTGAGATGATATGATTGAAAATCAAATTAAAAAGAGAAAGTTTTAAAATTAAAGTTGATTACTTGACTAACAAGAAATTAGAAGATATGGTTCTAGAATTAAAACTTTTGATCCTTTCTTAATAGGCAAGTAACAACTAGAAAATTTTGAATTAAATTATTAATTGTAGCAAGGATTTTCAAAAATAGTAATAAATAAAAAAATTGAAAAGAAATTGATTTTGAAAAGATATGATTGAAAAGCTATGTGATGAGCGGATAATTTATACGCTTTTTGGCATTGTTTTTAGTATGTTTTTAGTATATTTTAATTAGTTTTTATTATATTTTTATTAGTTTTTATTTAAAATTCACTTTTCTGGACTTTACTATGAGTTTGTGTATTTTTCTGTGATTTCAGGTATTTTCTGGCTGAAATTGAGGGACCTGAGCAAAAATCTGATTCAGAGGCTGAAAAAGGACTGCAGATGCTGTTGGATTCTGACCTCCCTGCACTCAAAGTGGATTTTCTGGAGCTACAGAAATCCAATTGGCGTGCTCTCAATTGCGTTGGAAGTTAGACATCCTGGGCTTTCTAGAAATATATAATAGTCTATACTTTGCCCGTGATTTGATGGCCCAAACAGGCATTCTAAGTCAGCTCAAGAATTCTGGCGTTTAACTCCAAAACTGGCACAAAAGCTGGAGTTAAATGCCCAAACTGGCACAAAAGTTGGCGTTTAACTCCAAGAAAAGTCTCTACACATGAAAGCTTCAATGCTCAGCCCAAGCACACACCAAGTGGGCCCGGAAGAAGATTTATGCATTAATTACTCATTTTTGTAACCCTAGGCTACTAGTTTTCTATAAATAGGACCTTTTGCTATTGTATTTTCATCATAGACTCATACTTTCATAGACCTTTTCACGTTTGGGGGCTGGCCTCACGGCCATGCCTAGACCTTGTTCTTATGTATTTTCAACGGTGGAGTTTCTACACACCATAGATTAAGGTGTGGAGCTCTGCTGTTCTTCAAGAATTAATACAAAGTACTATTGTTTTTCTATGCAACTCAAGTCTTATTCTTCTCCAAGATATTCATTCGTTCTTCAACTTGATGGATGTGATGATCCGTAACACTCATCATCATTCTCACCTATGAACATGTGCCTGACAACCACCTCTGTTCTACTAGCAATGGCTTGAATGCGTATCTCTTGGGTTTCTAATCTAAGATTGGAACCTTCGTGGTATAGGCTAGAATTATTGGCGGCCATTCCTGAGATCCGGAACGTCTAAACCTTGTCTGTGGTATTCTGAGTAGGATCTAGGAAGGGATGGCTGTGACGAGCTTCAAACTCGCGATTGTGGGGCATGTGACACACACAAAAGGATCAATGGATCCTATTCCGACATGATCGAGAACCGACAGATCATTAGCCGTGCGGTGACAGCGCATTTGGAACATTTTCACTGAGAGGACAGGAAGTAGCCATTGACAACGGTGATGCCCAACATAAAGCTTGCCATGGAAAGGAGTATGAATTATTGGAAGAAGGCAATAGGAAAGCAGAGGTTCAGGAGGAACAAAGCATCTTCATACGCTTATCTGAAATTCCAACCGAAGAATTACATAAGTATCTCTATCTTTATTTTATGTTTTATTTATCTTTTAATTATCAATTCTCCATCACCATCTGAATCCGCCTGACTGAGATTTACAAGGTGACCATAGCTTGCTTCAAACCGACAATCTCTGTGGGATTGACCCTTACTCACGTAAGGTTTATTACTTGGACGACCCAGTGCACTTGCTGGTTAGTTGTGCGGAGTTGTGATAAAGAGTTGAGATTACCATTGTGCGTACCATGATGATGGCGCCATTGATGATCACAATTTTCACCGGAGTTTTAGGCTGACATTGTATGATTCCTGGAATTCTCATTAAAAGTTTTGAATCTCTTTATTTTCTTTTCCATATATGTTTCGAAAATCACAAAAAAATTTATAAAACCATAAAAATAAAAAATATTTTATGTTTCTTGTTTGAATTTAGTATCAATTTTTAAATTTGGTGTCAATTGCATTCTTCTTGAATTTTTCGAAAACATGCAATATGTTCTTCATTGATCTTCAAGTTGTTCTTGATGATTTTAGTGCTCTGATCTTTAAATTCTCTTGTTTTGTGTGTTTTGTTGTTTCTCATATGCATTCTCAATTTGTTAGTGTCTCTTATGTGAAAATTTTTAAGTTTGGTGTCCTGCATGCATTGTTTATTTGATCTTAGTTGCAATTTTTATTGTTTCTCATCATTAAAAATTCAAAAATATTTTCAAAATTGTGTCTTTTCAAGTCAATAATACAGAAAATTGAAGATTCAGAACATTCAACAGAAGAATCAAATAGAAAAAGCTGGGCGTTCAAAACGCCCAGTGAAGAAGGAAAACTGGCGTTTAAACGCCAGCCAGGGTACCTAGCTGGGCGTTTAACGCCCAAAAAGGTAGAGTATTGGGCGTTAAACGCCAGAATGGATGCCATTCTGGGTGTTTAACGCCAGGATGACACTAGAGGGAAGATTTTAATTTTAATTTAGATTTTTTTCAAATCTTCATAATTTTTCAAAATCAAATCTTTTTCAAATCATATCTCTTCAAAATCAATTTCTTTCCATTTTTTTTAATTTTCGAAAATCCTTGTTATAATTAAAGATTTACTTCAAAATTTTCAAGTTGTTACTTGCCTATTAAGAAAGGATCAAACTTTAAATTTTAGAATTATATCTTTTAATTTCTTGTTAGTCAAGTAATCAACTTTAATTTTAAAAACTTTCTTTTTCTAAATTGATTTTCAATCATATCTTCTCAATCATATCTTCTCAATCACATCTTTTTCAAAATTAACTCTCAATCATATCTTTTTGATTTCTAATTTCAAAATCTTTTTCAAAAATCACTTAATTTCTTTCCTAATCTTAATTTTCGAAAATCATCAATCAAATTTTCAAAATTTCTTTTAATTATTTCAAAATCTTTTACTTTAATTTCGAAAATTCTTCCCCTCTTTTCACATCCTTCTATTTAAAGGACTAACACTCTTCCTCAAGGTGCAATTTGAACTCCCTCCTTCTTTATATGTTCGAATTCTCTTCTATCTACCTCCTCCTTCTATTCTTCTTTTCCTCTGACACCTCATGGAATCTCTATACTGTGACATAGAGGATTCCCTACTTTCTTGTTTTCTTCTCTTTCATATGAGCAAGAACAAAGATAAAGGCATACTTGTTCAAGCTGATCCTGAACCTGAAAGGACCTTGAAGAGAAAGCTAAGAGAAGCTAAAGAACATCTCTCTTTAGAGGGCCTAACAGAGCTTTTCAAGGAAGAAGAAACCATGGCAGCCGAAAACAACAATGCCAACAATGCAAGGAAGGTGCTTGGTGACTTTACTGCACCTACTCCCGACTTCTATGGGAGAAGCATCTCAATCCCTGCCATTGGAGCAAACGAATTTGAGCTTAAGCCTCAATTAGTTTCTCTAATGCAACAGAATTGCAAGTTTCATGGACTTCCATTGGAAGGTCCTCATCAGTTCTTAGCTGAATTCTTGCAAATCTGTGACACTGTCAAGACCAATGGGGTTGACCCTGAAGTCTACAGACTTATGCTTTTTCCTTTTGCTGTAAGAGATAGAGCTAGGACATGGTTGGATTTACAACCTAAAGAAATCCTGAACTCTTGGGAAAAGCTAGTCAATGCCTTCTTGGCAAAGTTCTTTCCACCTCAAAAATTGAGCAAGCTTAGAGTGGAAGTCCAAACCTTCAGACAGAAGGGAGGTGAATCCCTCTATGAAGCTTAGGAAAGATACAAGCAATTGATCAGAAGATGTCCTTCTGACATGCTTTCTGAATGGAGCATCATAGGTATTTTCTATGATGGCCTGTCTGAACTATCCAAGATGTCATTGGATAGCTCTGCTGGAGGATCTCTTCATCTGAAGAAGACGCCTGCAAAAGCTCAAGAACTGATTGAAATGGTTGCAAATAACCAATTCATGTACACTTCTGAAAGGAACCCTGTGAATAATGGGATGGCTCAGAAGAAAGGAGTTCTTGAGATTGATACTCTGAATGCCATATTGGCTCAAAATAAAATATTGACCCAACAAGTCAATATGATTTTTCAGAGTCTGTCTGGAATGCAAGCAGCAACAGGCAGTACTAAGGAAGCTTCCTCTGAAGAAGAAGCTTATGATCCTGAGAACTCAGCAATGGAAGAGGTGAATTACATGGGAGAACCCTATGGAAACACCTATAATCCTTCATCGAGAAATCATCCAAATCTCTCATGGAAGGATCAACAGAGACCTCGACAAGGTTTCAACAACAATAATGGTGGAAGAAATAGGTTTAGCAATAGCAAGCCTTTTCCATCATCTTCTCAGCAACAGACAGAGAATTCTAAGCAAAGCCACTCTGACTTAGCAACTATTGTCTCTGATCTAATTAAAACCACTCAAAGTTTCATGACTGAAACAAGGTCCTCCATTAGAAATTTGGAGGCACAAGTGGGTCAGCTAAGTAAGAAAATTACAGAACTCCCTCCTAGTACTCTCCCAAGCAACATAGAAGAGAATCCAAAGAGAGAGTGCAAGGCCATAAACACGTCTCACATGGCCGAACCTGGAGAGGAGGAAGAGGCAGTAATCTCCACTGAGGAAGACCTCAATGGACGTCCACTGACCTCCAAGGAGTTCCTTAATGAGGAACCATGGGAATCTGAGGCTCACACTGAGACCATAGAGATTCCATTAAATTTACTTTTGCCATTCATGAGCTCTGATGAGTATTCTTCCTCTGAAGAGGATGAAGATGTCACTGAAGAGTAAGTTGTTAAGTACCTTGGAGCAATCATGAAGCTAAATGCCAAGTTATTTGGTAATGAGACTTGGGAGGATGAACCTCCATTGCTCATCAAAGAACTGGATGACTTGACTAGGCAGAGATTACCTCTAAAGAGACAAGATCCTGGAAAGTTCTCAATACCTTGTACCATAGGCACCATGACCTTTGAGAAGGCTCTGTGTGACCTGGGGTCAAGCATAAACCTCATGCCTCTCTCTGTAATGGAGAAGCTAGGGATCATTGAGGTACAAGCTGCAAGAATCTCACTGGAAATGGTAGACAATTCAAAGAAACAGGCTTATGGACTTGTAGAGGATGTCTTGGTAAAGGTTGAAGGCCACTACATCCCTGCTGACTTCATAATCCTAGAGACTGTGAAGTGTATGGATGAATCCATCATCCTTGGCAGACCCTTCCTAGCCACAACAAAAGCTGTGATTAATGTTGACAGAGGAGAATTGATCATTCAAGTGAATGAAGAATCCCTTGTGTTTAAAGCTCAAGGATATCCCTCTGTCACCATGGAGAGGAAGCATGAAGAGCTTCTCTCAATACAGAGTCAAACAGAGCCCCTACAGTCAAACTCTAAGTTTGGTGTTGGGAGGCCACAACCAAACTTTAAGTTTGGTGTTGAACCCCCACATTCAAACTCTAAAGTTTGGTGTTGCGAGGTTCCAACATTGCTCTGAACATCTGTGAGGCTCCATGAGAGCCCACTGTCAAGCTATTGACATTAAAGAAGCGCTTGTTGGGAGGCAACTCAATCTTTAATTATCTATGTTAAATTTCTATTTTCTTTTGTTATTTTATGTTTTCTATAGGTTGATGATCATGTGAAGTCACAAAAACAATTGAAAAATCAAAAACAGAAGGAAAAACAGAATGAAAAACAGAACACCCTGGAGGAGAAACTTACTGGCGTTTAAACGCCAGTAAGGGTAGCAGAATGGGCGTTAAACGCCTAGTCTGGCACCATTCTGGGCATTTAACGCCAGAAATGGGCACCAAACTGGCATTTAACGCCAGGAATGGGCAAGAAGCTGGCGTTAAACGCCAGAAATGGGCAGCAGCCTGGCGTTTAACGCCAGGATTGACAGCAAGGGGCGTTTTGCACATCACATGGTGCGGGGATGAGAAATCCTTGACACCTCAGGATCTGTGGACCCCACAGGATCTCCACCTACCCCACCTCTCTCTCTCTTCTTCACCCATTCACCAATCACCTCAATACCTCTTCCCCAAAAACCCCTCACCTATCAAATCCTACCCTCTTCTCCATAAATCCTTCACCAATCCACATCCATCCATCATAAAACCCCACCTACCTCACCATTCAAATTCAAACCACTTTCCCACCCAAACTTACCCTTAATGGCCGAACCATACCCCTTCCCCACTCCTATATAAACTCATCTTCAATCCTTCATTTTCACACAACCTAAACACCACTTCTCCCCCTTGGCCGAAACACAAAGCCCCATCCATCTCCTCTATTTCTTCTTCTTCTACTCTCTTCTTTCTTCTTTTACTCGAGGATGAGCAACCTTCTAAGTTTGATATGGTAAAAGCTAAAGCTTTTTTGTTTTTCCATAACCATTAATGGCACCAAAGGCCGGAGAAACCTCTAAAAAGAGGAAAGGGAAGGCAAAAGCTTCCACCTCCGAGTCATGGGAGATGGAGAGATTCCTCTCAAGCGTGCATCAAGACCACTTCTATAAAGTTGTGGCCAAGAAGAAGGTGATCCCCGAGGTCCCTTGTGAGCTCAAAAAGGGCGAATATCCAGAGATCTGACATGAGATCCGAAAAAGAGGTTGGGAAATACTCACCAACCCCATTCAACAAGTCGGAATCTTAATGGTTCAAGAGTTCTATGCCAATGTATGGATCACCAAGAACCATAATCAAAGTGTGAACCCGGATCCTAAGAATTGGCTTACAATGGTCCGAGGGAAATACTTAGACTTAGTCCGGAAAATGTAAGGTTGGCATTCAATTTGCCTATGATGCAAGGAGATGCACACCCATACACTAGAATGGTGCGCAAACGTTGGCCACTCTCCCTTATGTTTTCATGTGCCAACGTTAGCCTCCAAGTTAGGGGGCTAACGTTGGCGCAAACATTGGCTCCTCTCCCTTATGCTTTCATGTGCCAACGTTAGCCTCCAAGTTAGGGGGCTAACGTTGGCGCAAATGTTGGATGGCCAGGGAGGAATTCATGTGCCAACATTAGCCTCCAAGTTAGGGGGCTAACGTTGGCGCAAACGTGGGATGGCCAGGGAGAAAATTTCAAGTTCCAACGTTAGCCTCCAAGTTAGGGGGCTAACGTTGGGGCTAACTTCTTGCTTCCTGGTTCAATTTCACTTATTCCATTGTCCTCTCTTCACTCCTAGCCATTCCTCTTTGCTTCAACCTTTCTCCAAGCTTTCTTCACCTATCATTAATCAACCAAACTCATCAAAGCTATGCTCAAAATCATGAGATATTCATTCTTTCATAATATGCAACAAATATAGCATAAAACCTCATGAAATGGCATAAATTCATATATGGTTGGTTCAATCAAGGGAAACATGAAAATCTACTCAATTAGCTTGCTTGTAGCTCAAGAAAGTGCATAATTCTAATGAAAACAAAAGAAAAAGACTAGTTAAAATAGGCTAGGATGAATTGTCATCACAACACCAAACTTAAAGCTTGCTTGTCCCCAAGCAAGAAAAGATTTATTGAGAAGATAGAATGAAATGGAAGAGGATGTTCATGCTAGCAGAGTATTATTGATAGTTCATGGGATTTTGTGTGGATATGCAAATACTCACTTCTTATTGACTCCTAGGCCTAGAAAGTCTCCTTCAAGCTTCAAGTGACATACTGCTATGACTTCTCATTATTCCTTTATCCTTGGCTATTACTTTGTTCATAAGCTTTATTTGAGTGTCATGTGTAGCAAGTTCATTTTCTTTTCTTTATACTTGACACATTATTCACCATAGACACTTGGCTCACATTCCTTCTTAAAACATTGATGCTCAGCACCTCTTTGGGCTACTAAATGCCTTGTAGTTAGGTTGCTCTTGATAGTGGACTTTCAGCTGATGATCCCGGTTAGTTAACCCAAGTCACCAAGTGTTGAGGCACTCCTAAGAGCTTACTAATCCAAGCAGATCCTAGTACAAAGACATCACAGGCATATATTTTAAGGTTCAAGCTATTGGTGTCCAGCTTTGTTTCTTTTTCTTTTGTTTTGCCACTTTTTGGTTCTCTTTGTTCTTTCCTTCTTTTTGTTTTTCTTCTTAACCAAGGAATTTAATTCAATTGAGATTCATAGACAGTAGGCCACTCTTTACTTAGAAGGAGATATCCTAGCTCTTTATTCACTAAAAGTGAGCTATTATACAATCACACACTTACCACCATTTACTTTTATTCTACTTCTATCTAACAGAGACCATTTCACTTCACATTCAAACTGTTCTTTTATTGAGTTTAAATATGCAGGGGACAACACATGCTTTTTGTTAAGTGAAAATAAACACACAAGCACACACATAAACTAGCCTACTTATTTTAAAAGAAACAAACATAAATGATGCAAAGGCTTTTAAGAAAAACTACTTAGAAATGCAAAGACAACTTAGAACAGATAGAATGCATGCTTTTTTCTTTGTAGTGATGAACAAGGAGCAAGTCCACCTTTCATTTGTCATGCCTTTTCTTTCTCCTTTCATACACTTGGCTGCTAGTGTTCCCACCATCCTTGTTTAATTCTCGTGTACTGTTGAGATAATCTCCCTATTGCTTCTTGCATTTGAGTCATGTCCATATTGCCTTGTGAGAAAAAGTGTGGCTGCTCCTCCTCCTCTTGTGGCTCTTCTTCTATGTGTGGCTCATCTTCTTCCATTGGTTCTTCTACTTCCCTTCCTTCATGTGGCCTTCAGCTTTGATGCGCTTCAAGGGGCATCATCATCCGTTCAATGGTTATGGGCATGCCTTGGCTTAACCACATTGGATTCTCCTCTTCCATTGGAACCTTAGCCCTTGCACACAATCTCCAAATGGTGCTCGGATAGTACAACCAAGGTCCGGCCGAATTCTTTTCAGCTATCTTTTGAATGTCTCTTGCAAGGATTTCATGAACTCTTATCTCTCCACCCACCATGATACAATGCAGCATTAAGGCTCTCTCCCTGTTAACTTCTGAGGTGTTCACTGTCCCCAGAATTGACCTTTTCATCAATTCATACCATCCTTTTGCTTCCGGAGTGAGGTTACATCTCTTCAGGAACTTGTATCTGTTCTTGTTATCTCCTTCCCATTCTGAGTTCTCAAAACAAATGTCTCTTGCAATCTCCTCATAATCCTGCTCCTCATTCAATCTTTGTTGACCTCCGTTGGTCATATTCATCTGTTTCTTCCTCTACTATTGGATCTTTTCCTTTTCGTCGTTTGGTTCTTGAGGAGGATGCCATGATCACTTGGTTGGTTGAGAGGGAATGTGAAGAATGTTGGAGAGTTTGATGTGTGTTTGGAGGAAAAAGAAATTAGGACCGAATTTGTTATGACAAGAAATTATGAAGAGAAGTTTAAGTGGTTGGAGTTTAAAGTAGAAGAAAGGTTGCACAAGGCTTGTTATGTCGAGGAGTGATTCGGTCATGTGCATGGCTTGAAGGTGGTATGCTTTTAAATGAGCAATGAAGGGCTAGGATGCAATTAGACACTATGGAGATCAAAGGTATGCATGTAAGGATGAATGAAGACAAAATTTGCTCCTTCCCTTGCCTTTGCCGTGATCATTCTCAAGGAGTGGCAGATTTCTTCCTTGAAGCATGTGATAGGATTTTGTCCTTATGCTATGCTTTCCTTTGTCTTGTCTTTTTCATTGAAGATTCTTTGACCTCCTAGTCATCACAACAAGACAACATACATTAGTCTTATCCAACCGTAGCAATATTGTTCTTTTTAGTAATACTATGTGAACCATCAATTCTTATCTCATGTGAACCGTAACACTCTCTTTGGAGGACACCAAACTTAGTGTTTGGTAATGTATAAAGAAAATGAGTTTCTTCCTCCAATTGGTGAAGTTCAAATGTTAAATGTTCATAAGAATTGTTTTCATCATACTTTCTTTTTCTCTTTTTTTTTTTTTTCATGAAGGATTAATTGTATCCTTGAATCGGTGCATCAAGGTTTGATGAACACCAAACTTGTTTCTTGTCAAAGGGTACATCATAATTAATGCCTTCATCATTGAATAAAAAAATTTCTATTTATAAGGTTTTGGAAAATAACAAATGTATGATTATTGATGCATGAGTTTCAAATTTTCTTGAAGCTATGTGGACACCAAACTTAGTGTTCGGCCATATGCTCTATTAAAACATTTTAAGCATGTGAAACAAAATCCTTTGTAATATTGGTTAAGTGTGCTTGAAGATACACCAAACTTAGTATATGTTTCAAAATAGTGCATGCAATAAATGGACATGTTCATGAAAAGAGAAAAGAATTCATGCATCAAGTGATCATAATTTATTGAATGTAAAATGACATGAATCTTAAAGCATGGGTTGCCTCCCATGGAGCGCTCTTTTATTGTCACTAGCTTGACATTGAGGCTTTCTTTTATGGTGGTTGGTGCTTGTAGGGCCTCAATTTGTCTCCCCTGACCGTGATCCTCTTCTTTGTTCTCTGGTGTTCAATTTCAGCATGCTCTAATGATAGTATGTTGCTGACAGTGTAGTAATCCTCGGTTTGTTGATTTGCCCCCAGCTGTTGATATATCAGTTGCACTTTGTCACCTTTAGAAAGCCCCTCTGTTGGAATCTTTCTATTCTTCCAGCCCCTTTTTGCTTTGTTTCTGCGCTTCATCTTTCCTTTTGTTGATCTTTCTTTTCTGGCTGTAGGCTTTCCTTGAGGACCTCTCTTCTCAGTGGCCAGTACTCTGATATCCTCTTGGGCTTTTTCATCAGTCTGCATAATCCTTAGCATTGGGATGTTGCTGTGACTTTCCTGGTCATTTTTCATATAGTCTTTCTTTTCCTTGCTAATTTGTGCCTCTGGTAAAACCTTCAGAGTAACACTCTGGTCATGCATCCTGAGAGTTAATTCCCCTTCCTCTACGTCTATGATAGCTCTAGCAGTGGCCAAGAATGGCCTTCCCAGTATAACAGAGTCACCATCATCATTGTTTGATTCTAGAACCACAAAATCAGCAGGGTATATAAAACTGTCCACCTTGACCAAAAGATTTTTAATTACACCCCTGGGGTATACCATTGACTTGTCTACCAGCTCCAGAGACATTTGTACTGGTTTGACCTCCTTTATATGCAGCTTTTTCACCAAGGAGGATGATATTAAGTTAATACTTGCTCCGAGATCACACATTGCTTTAGTGATTGTCAATTTCCCAATGGTGCAAGGCAACAGGAAGCTTCCTGGGTCCTCAAGCTTGGGAGGAAGCCCCTTTTGAATCAAGGCCTTGCATTCCTCAGCAATCATTATGGTTTCTTTCTCATCCCAGCTTCTTTTCTTGTTGATAAGATCCTTCAGAAACTTGGAATATAGAGGCATTTGCTCAAGTGCTTCAGCCAAGGGAATATTGATTTCCAGCTTCTTAAAAGTCTCAAGGAATTTGTGAAAATGCTGGTCTTTAACCTCTTTGTTGAACCTCTGAGGGTAAGGCAGTGGAGGTGTGATGCTTTTTCCTATTTGCTGCTGCCCCTGAGCTACCTCCTTTGAGCTATGTGGCTGGTTGTCCTTCTCTTTGAGTTTCTCAGTGCCTTTGGTTGGCATCACAACTTGCTTATTAGCCTCATCTGCCTTTGTTTGCTTCTCATCCTCCGTTGGTTCTTTGATGTTCTCTGCTTGCTTCTTTGTAGTGTCATTGTTGCTTATCAATGTTCTCCCACTCCTCAATTGTATTGCCTTGCATTCCTCCTTGGGATTTGGAATTGTGTCACTGGGCAGTGAGTTTGAAGGTCTCTCAACAGATACTTGCTTGGAGAGTTGCCCCATCTGTCTCTCTAGGCTCTTCATAGAAGCTTCCTGATTCTTGGCTACCATTTCTTGGTGTTTCAACATTTTGTCTATCATGGCCTCCAAGTGAGTGATCCTTTGGGCTTCAGGTGATGTTTGAGGGGGGTTATGAGATGTGGGTGGTGGATGGTAGGCCTTTGTTTCTCCTCTTGGATTCTTCTCAGTGTCACTTGGGAAGCTATCAGTGAGCTTAGGAATTTACTGAGACAAATATCCTACTTGTTATTCAAGTCTCTTGATGGTGTCTCCCTGGTTCTTTATGCTGAATCTTACTTCCTCCATGAATTTCTTGTTCTCTTGAACTTCCTTGCAAAGATCTACAAGCATGGCCTCAATCTTGGACATTCTATCATCATGTAGTGATGGTGGGTTGTAATTGGGTTGTTGAGAGTGGCCATTTGGTGCTTGATATGGAGGCTGGGAGTAAGTGTTTTGTGAGGCTTGATATGCTCTTTGATTAGGTTGTTGGTAGGTTGAGTTATTGTAGTGGTTGGAGTTGTGAGGTCTTTGGTCTTGGCTCTGGTTTTGTTGGTTTTTCTACCCAAAGTTTGGGTGGTTCTTCCAACCAGGATTGTAGGTTTTGGAGTATGGATCATGAGATTGTCTTGATGAATTTCAAATGTAATTGGCCTGCTCTTAATATCCTCCTTCTTTTGTATTGAACTCCTCTTGGGCTGTTGGTGGTTGAGTATTGATTGCTGCAACTTAGTTCTTCTCCATCTGCTTGGTGACGTCAGCCAATTTCTTAGCAATCATTTTGTTCTGAGCCATAATTGTATCCATGTTGTTCAACTCCATCACTCCTCTATTGTTGCTTCTTTCAAAGGCATAGAAATATTCATTATTAGCCACTGTTTCAATGACATCAATAGCCTCTTTAATGGTCTTCTTCTTGTTGAGAGAGCCTCCAGAAGAATGATCTAGAGCCTTTTTTGACTCATATGATAGCCCTTCATAGAAGATATGCAGTTGCACCCACTCGTTGAACATATTTGGGGGACACTTCCTTGTCAAGTCTTTATACCTTTCCCATGCTTCATACAGTGTCTTACCATCTTGTTGTCTAAATGTTTGGACCTCTGCTCTTAGCCCATTGACTCTTTGTGGAGGATAGAACCTTGCCAAGAATTTGTTTACGACATCCTTCCAAGTTGTAAGGCTCTCTTTAGGGAATGACTCTAACCATTGAGTGGCCTTGTCCCTGAGAGAAAATGGGAATAGCATCAGCTTGTAGCTGTCAGGGGGCACTCCATTAGTTTTGACAGTGTTGCATATCCTCAGGAAAGTGGATAAATGTTGGTGTGGGTCCTCAAGTGGTCCTCCACCAAAAGAGCAATTGTTCTGAATCAAAGTGATGAGTTGTGGCTTGAGTTTAAAATTGTTAGCATTGACATTTGGAGCCAAGATGCTGCTCCCACAATGTCTAGGATTTGCAAAGGTGTAGGAAGCCAAAACTCTCCTCTGGGGTGGGTTGCCATTGTTGTTGTCTTCTCCACCTGGTGGATTGGTTAAATGTTCCTCCATCTCTTGGAATTCTTCGTCTGATTCCTCTTCTCTAACAATGTTTTTCCCTCTTTCAGCTCTTCTTAACCTCCTGAGAGTTCTTTCGTCTTGTTCATGAAAATTGGGTATGGTTCTTCTTGTACCTGACATACAAGCAGATCATGAGAAATGGACATCTATGAAGAGGGCGCTCAATGGAAGAGTGATTCAAGAGGAAAGCCTCATGAAATGGCATAAATTCATATATGGTTGGTTCAATCAAGGGAAACATGAAAATCTACTCAATTAGCTTGCTTGTAGCTCAAGAAAGTGCATAATTCTAATGAAAACAAAAGAAAAAGACTAGTTAAAATAGGCTAGGATGACTTGTCATCACTAGCAACCGGTCTGAAGTTACTATAGACCGGGCTATCATGATTCATAGCATCATGATTAGAGAAGAAGTAGAAGTTCATGAGGTTATATCCCAAGAACTCTACAAGGTGGCGGACAAGTCCTCTACTATGGCAAGGTTAGCCTTCCCTCATCTCATTTGTCACCTCTGCAATTCAGCTGGAATTGACATAGAGGAAGACATCCTCATTGATGAGGACAAGCCCATCACTAAGAAAAGGATGGAGCAACTGAGAGAACCTCACCAAGAGCATGAGGAAACTCCTTATCATGAAATCCCTGAGATACCTCAAGGGATGCATTTTCCTCTACAAAACTATTGGGAGCAAATCAACACCTCCATAGGAGAATTAAGTTCCAACATGGGACAACTAAGGGTGGAGCACCAAGAGCATTCCATCCTCCTCCATGAAATTAGAGAAGACCAAAGAACCATGAGAGAGGAGCAACAAAGGCAAGGAAGAGACATTGAGGAACTCAAGCACTCCATAAGATCTTCAAGAGGAAGAACAAGCCGCCATCACTAAGGTGGACCCGTTCTTTAATTTCCTTGTTCTTTATTTTCCTGTTTTTTCGAATTTTTATGCTTATGTTATTTATGTTTGTGTCTTTATTACATGATCATTAGTGTCTAAGTTTCTATGCCTTAAAGCTATGAAAATGAATCCATCACCTTTCTTAAATGAAAAATGTTTTTAATTGAAAAAGAAAAAGAAATGCATGAATTTCAAATTTTAAAACAGTTTAATTATCTTGATGTGGTGGCAATACTATTGTTTTTCTAAATGAATGCTTGAACAGTGCATATTTTTGAATTTGATTGTTTATGAATGTTAAAATTGTTGGCTCTTGAAAGAATGATGGGAAAAGGAGAAATGTTATCTGATGATCTGAAAAATCATAAAATTGATTCTTGAAGCAAGAAAAAGCAATGAAAAGCTTGCAGAAAAAAAAGAGAGGCGAAAAAAAAAGAGAGAAAAGAAAAAGAAAGAAAAAGAAAAGCAAGCAGAAAAAGCCAATAGCCCTTTAAACCAAAAGGCAAGGGTAAAATAAAAAGGATCCAAGGCTTTGAGCATCAGTGGATAGGAGGGCCCACAGGAATAAAATCCTGGCCTAAGCGGCTAAACCAAGCTGTCCCTAACCATGTGCTTGTGGCGTGAAGGTGTCAAGTAAAAACTTGAGACTGAGTGGTTAAAGTCGAGGTCCAAATCAAAAAGAAGAATGTGCTTAAGAACCCTGGACTCCTCTAATTCGGGACTCTAGCAAAGCTGAGTCGCAATCTGAAAAGGTTCACCCAGTTATGTGTCTGTGGCATTTATGTATCCGGTGGTAATACTGGAAAACAAAGTGCTTAGGGCCACGGCCAAGACTCATAAAGTAGCTGTATTCAAGAATCAACATACTTAACTAGGAGAATCAATAACACTATCTAGATTCTGAGTTCCTATAGATGCCAATCATTCTGAACTTCAAGGAATAAAGTGAGATGCCAAAACTGTTCAGAAGCAAAAAGCTAAAAGCCCTGCTCATTTAATTAATACTAATCTTCATAGATGTTTTCGGAATTCAGTGTATATTCTCTTCTTTTTTTTCCTATTTGATTTTCAGTTGCTTGGGGATAAGCAACAATTTAAGTTTGGTGTTGTGATGAGCGGATAATTTATACGCTTTTTGGCATTGTTTTTAGTATATTTTAATTAGTTTTTATTATATTTTTATTAGTTTTTATTTAAAATTCACTTTTCTAGACTTTACTATGAGTTTGTGTATTTTTCTGTGATTTCAGGTATTTTCTGGCTGAAATTGAGGGACCTGAGAAAAAATCTGATTCAGAGGCTGAAAAAGGACTGCAGATGCTATTGGATTCTGACCTCCCTACACTCAAAGTGGATTTTCTGGAGCTACAAAAGCCCAATTGGTGCGCTCTCAATTGCGTTGGAAATTTGACATCCTGGGCTTTCCAGCAATATATAATAGTCCATACTTTGCCCGAGATTTGATGGCCCAAACAGGCATTCCAAGTCAGCTCAAGAATTCTGGCGTTTAACTCCAAAACTGGCACAAAAGCTGGAGTTAAACGCCCAAACTGGCACAAAAGTTGGCGTTTAACTCCAAGAAAAGTCTCTACACATGGAAGCTTCAATGCTCAGCCCAAGCACACACCAAGTGGGCCCGAAAGAAGATTTATGCATTAATTACTCATTTCTGTAACCCCTATTTTATGTTTTATTTATCTTTTAATTATCAATTCTCCATCACCATCTGAATCCGCCTGACTGAGATTTACAAGGTGACCATAGCTTGCTTCAAACCGACAATCTCCGTGGGATCGACCCTTACTCACGTAAGGTTTATTACTTGGACGACCCAGTGCACTTGCTGGTTAGTTGTGCGGAGTTGTGATAAAGAGTTGAGATTACCATTGTGCGTACCATTATGATGGCGCCATTGATGATCACAATTTCGCATACCAATATGATTTGAAAAAGATTTGATTTTGAAAAATTATGAAAATTTGAAAAAGATTTGAATTAAAAACAAAATCTTCCCTCTTATGTCATCCTGGCGTTAAACGCCCAGAATGGCATCCATTTTGTCGTTTAACGCCCAACATGCTACCTATTTCGGAGTTAAACGCCCAGTCAGGTACCCTGGCTGGCGTTTAAACGCCAGTTTTCCTTCTTGACTGGGCGTTTTGAATGCCCAACTTTTTCCGTGTAATTCCTCTGCTGAATGTTCTGAATCGTCAATTTTCTGTGTTATTGACTTGAAAAGACACAATTTTGAATTTTTTTTTGAATTTTTAATGATGTGAAACAATAGAAATGCAACTAAGATCAAATAAACAATGCATGCAAGACACCAAACTTAGAAGTTTGTATACTAAGGACTATAACAATTTGAAAATGCATATAAGAAACAACAAAAGACACAAAATAAGAGAAATTAAAGATCAGAGCACTGAAATCATCAAGAACAACTTGAAGATTAATAAAGAACATAATGCATATATTCGAAAAATTGCAAGAAGAATAAAAACATGCAATTGACACCAAACTTAAAAATTGATACTAGACTCAAACAAGAAATATAAAATATTTTTTATTTTTATGGTTTTATAAATTTTTTTTGTGATTTTTCAAAAATTGAGTTGAAAAGAAAATAAAGGGGTTCAAAATTTTTAATAAGAGTTCTAGGAATCATTGCAATGCTAGTCTAAGACTCCGGTCCAGGAATTAGACATGGCTTACTAGCCAGCCAAGCTTTCAATGAAAGCTCCGGTCCAAAACACTAGACATGGCCAATGGCCAACCAAGCTTTAGCAGATCATTGCTCACAACAGCAAAATTGATAGAAATCAACAAGCTCTTGTGATGATAAGTTGAAACCTCGGTCCAATAAGATTAGACATGGCTTCACAGCCAACCAGACTTCAACAAATCATCATGAAACTCTAGAATTGATTCTTAAAAAGTCTGAAGAACAAAATAGAAAATTTTTTTTTGTATTTAAAAAATTTTTCGAAAATAAAAAGTAAAATTACCTATCTAAGCAACAAGATGAACCGTCAGTTGTCCAAACTCAAACAATCCCCGGCAATGGCGCCAAAAACTTGGTGCACAATATTGTGATCATCAACAATGGCGCCAAAGACTTGGAGCTCTCAAACGTGAATCACACTTTGTCACAATTCCGCACAACTAACCAGCAAGTACACTGGGTCGTCCAAGTAATACCTTACCTGAGTAAGGGTCGATCCCACGGAGACTATCGACTTGAAGCAAGCTATGGTCATCTTGTAAATCTCAGTCAGGCAGATTCAAATGGTTATGGAGGATTGATAATTAAAAGATGAATAAAACATAAAATAAAGATAGAGATAGAGATACTTATGTAATTCATTGGTAGGAATTTCAGATAAGCGTATGAAGATGCTTTGTTCCTCCTGAACCTCTGCTTTCCTAATGCCTTCTTCCAATCATTCATACTCCCTTCCATGGCAAGCTTTATGTTGGGCATCACCGTTGTCAATGGCTACTTCCCGTCCTCTCAGTGAAAATGTTCTACGCACGCTGTCACCGCACGGCTAATCATCTGTCAGTTCTCGATCATGTTGGAATAGGATCCATTGATCCTTTTGCGTCTGTCACACGCCCAACACTCACGAGTTTGAAGGTCGTCACAGTCATTCCTTCCCAGATCCTACTCAGAATACCACAGACAAGGTTTAGACGTTCCGAATCTCAGGAATGACCGCCAATAATTCTAGCCTATACCACAAAGGTTCTAATCTTAGATTAGAAACCCAAGAGATACACATTCAAGCTTGTTTGCATGTAGAACGGAAGTGGTTGTCAGGCACACATTCATAGGTGAGAATGGTGATGAGTGTCACATAATCATCACATTCATCATGTTCTTGGGTGCGAATGAATAACTTAGAGAAGAAGTAGGCGTGAATTGAATAGAAAAACAGTAGTACTTTGCATTAATTCATGAAGAACAGCAGAGCTCCACACCTTAATCTATGGTGTGTAGAAACTTCACCGTTGAAAATACATAAGAACAAGGTCTAGGCATGGCCGTGAGGCCAGCCTCCCAAAAGCGTGAAAAGTTCTATCAAAAGTATGATCAAGTGTGTAAAATACAATAGCAAAAGGTCCTATTTATAGAAAACTAGTAGCCTAGGGTTACAGAAATAGGTAATAAATGCAGAAATCTTCTTTTGGGCCCACTTGGTGTGTGCTTGGGCTGAACATTTGAAGCTTTCATGTGTAGAGACTTTTCTTGGAGTTAAACGCCAGCTTTTGTGCCAGTTTGGGCGTTTAACTCCAGCTTTTGTGCCAGTTCTGGCGTTTTGACGCCAGAATTCTTAAGCTGACTTGAAACGCCTGTTTGGGCCATCAAATCTCGGGTAAATTATGGACTATTATATATTACGGGAAAGCCCAGGATTTCTACTTTCCAACGCAATTAAGAGCGCGCCAATTAGGCTTCTGTAGCTCCAGAAAATCCACTTCGAGTGCAGGGACGTCAGAATCCAATAGCATCTGCAGTCCTTTTTCAGCCTCTGAATCAGATTTTTGACTTAGGTCCCTCAATTTCAGCCAGAAAATACCTGAAATCACAGAAAAACACATAAACTCATAGTAAAGTCCAGAAATGTGATTTTTATTTAAAAACTAATAAAAACATAATAAAAACTAACTAAAATATACTAAAAACATACTAAAAACAATGCCAAAAAGCGTATAAATTATCCGCTCATCACCTAGAAACTAATAAAAATATACTAAAAACTAACTAAAATATAGTAGAAACTACATGAAATTAACCCCAAAAAGCGTATAAAATATCCGCTCATCACAACACCAAACTTAAACTGTTGCTTGTCCCTAAGCAACTAGACAAATAAAATAGGATAAAAAGAAATCAAGAAGCAATAATATCTCAGAGTTTTTAAGTGAAGCTCAGATTCTAATTAGATGAGCGGGACTAGTAGTTTTTTGCTTCCAAACAGTTTTGGCATCTCACTTTATCCTTTGAAATTCAGAATGATTGGCATCCATAGGAACTCAAAATTCATATAGTATTATTGATTCTCCTAGGTTAGTATGTTGATTCTTGAACACAGCTACTTTATGAGTCTTGGCTGTGGCCCTAAGCACTTTGTTTTCCAGTATTACCACCGGATACATCAATGCCACAAACACATAACTGGGTGAACCTTTTCAGATTGTGACTTAGCTTTGCTAAAGTCCCCAATTAGAGGTGTCCAGAGTTCTTAAGCACACTCTTTTGCTTTGGATCATGACTTTAACCACTCAGTCTCAAGCTTTTCACTGGACTTGCATGCCACAAGCACATGGTTAGGGACAGCTTGGTTTAGCCGCTTAGGCCAGGATTTTATTCCTTTAGGCCCTCCTATCCACTGATGCCTAAAGCCTTGGATCCTTTTTTATTACCCTTGCCTTTTGGTTTTAAGGGCTATTGGCTTTTTTTTTCTGCTTGCTTTTTTTTTCGCAAGCTTTTGTATTCACTGCTTTTTCTTGCTTCAAGAATCAATTTTATGATTTTTCAGATTATCAATAACATTTCTTTTGTTCATCATTCTTTCCGGAGCCAACGATTTTAACATTCATAAAATTCAATATAAAAAACATGCACTGTTCAAGCATTCATTCAGAAGGCAAAAAGTATTGCCACCACATATAAATAATTAGAATTTTCCTTATTAAAAACTCGAAAAAATATTGCCTCCTTATTCTAAAAATTTGCTATTTTATTCATGTTTGATGATGATGAGAAAAATAAATTATAGCTTAATTGGAGATAAAATCAAAATAGAGATACTAATTACTACTACTCATATATGACTTCTAAGGTAAATTTCTAATAAGAATAATTATCACAGAGTTAAGGCTAAGATTAGATCTCAACAACCTTGAATTTGGGAGGTGGATGCCTCTTTAGTCTGTGGAGTGCTTGGCTCTTCAAGAGATAGCTTCTGGCGCTTCAGTTCCTTCAGTTCACGCCCTTGCTCTTCTTGTTCTCTAAGCAGTTTGTAGAGCATGCTGTTTTGATTTTGCTGTTCTTCCTTCATTTGATCCACAACTTCTTGCAACTTGGTGACAGATGCTTATAGGCGCTCCCAGTATTCAATTTGAGGGATTTCTGGGAGGAACTCCTGTGCTCTCCTCTTGATGGGGTCGTCTTACACTTGTTGTCCTTCCATAGACTTTTTAGTGATTGGTTGCTCAACTGGGATATACTCATCTACTCCCATTTTTACCACAGCATCTTTACATAACAGAGAGACCAAGCTTGGATAAGCCAATCTGGCATCTTTGGAGTTCTTGTTTGCAATTTTATAAAGCTCACAAGAAATCAGCTAATGAACTTCCACTTCTTTTTCCAGCATAATGCAATGAATCAACTTACCTTTCCCAATAACGTGGAGAGTCCTCCCTTGTCCCTACGTTAGCGTCCACGTTAACTAGGTTAACGTGGCTTCTAACATAGTAATGCCAACCCTTCAAGAATGTTAGTGACACTTACCTTTGTCACTAACGTTCCAATGTGCCCCTATTTCCCACGTTAGAGTCCACGTTAACTAAGTTAACGTGGGAGGTAACGTGGCTTATGGAGGCTTGGCCAACGTTAGTGACACTTACCTTTGTCACTAACGTTCCAATGTGCCCCTATTTCCCACGTTAGAGTCCACGTTAACTAAGTTAACGTGGCTCTTAACGTGGCCACTTATGAGCTTGGTCCAACATTAGTGACAAAGGTAAGTGTCACTAACGTTGGCTCCATTTTCTTTCTTCCACATTAGAGTTCACGTTAAAACGTGACTCTTAACGTGGGTTATGATGGCTTCGAGGGCGTTATTGGCGATTAATTTTCTCATTAACGTTGCAAGCTAGCTCCCATTCCACGTTAGTGGTCACGTTAGTTAGACTAATATGGCTGCTAACGTGGTTCTTCCTTGCTTCTTTTGTCCTAAAATCAAGCAATAAAGTGCATCAAAGTTCTAATCCAAATCATGAGACATGCATCCTCTAATTTGTCATATAATTCATGCAAAATTCTTATGAAATCATGTAAAGTGCACAATGTATGCTTGAATCAAGATGTAAGTGAATATCTACCCAAAACTAGCTTATTTTCTAAGAAAATGCATGAAACTACCTTAAAAATAGTAAAGAAAAGGTTAGTGAAACTAGCCAAAATCCCCTGGCATCACAACACCAAACTTAAAGCTTGCTTGTCCTTAAGCAAGTACTGGAACAAGAGAATGATGAATGGAATGCAAAGAGAAAATGAGTCATTCTTGTGGAAGTCATGTCCCTGGTTTTATGGTGGTTTCATGCATAGCAACTTAGGTTCATTCCTTCACTGGCTTTCAGACCTTTATCATGTCCTAGAATACTCACTTTGCTTGCATCCCATGAGACTTTTATTCATTGATCCCTTTTGTTTCTTGTCAATTCAGGGCTTATTTGTGTTCTTAGGCTAAGTGCTCTGTAAGGGGGCAACTCTTTAAAATAAGCTTTCAGCCAACACTTCCGAACCATTTGGTTTAAGGTGCTTGGTGTTGAAACACCCCTAAGGACTTACTTCCTCAAGTCTCTCCCCCATACATACACACTACAGGCACATGGTTTGTTTATTTTCTTTCCTTGAGGTCTTGGTGTCTAGCACCTCTTTGGCTACTAAATGTTCTGTAGCAAAGATTGCTCTTGATAGTGGACTTTCAACTGATAATCCCAGGTTAGTTAACCCAAGTTACCAGGTGATAAAGCACCCCTGAGAGCTTAGTAATCCAAGCAGATCCTTGGTACAAGAACACCACAGACACATCCCTCAAAACTCAAACCCTTGGTGCCCAGCCTCTATTCTTGCTATTTTTCTTTTATTCTTCACTTTAATTGTTTCTTTTCCTTTTTCTTATTAGGATCTTGTTATTTAGCTAGTCTCATGGGGTGTGTTCAAAGCATATGATTTAGGACAGATAGTTGTCTTTCCACCTTGTTGGTGAACCAACTTAGCTAACTTATGACTACACCACAAACTTAGGGACTTACTCCATAGTATGAACTCCACTCTGGTCTTTTATAAAACAGTCATTCTCTTTTTCATTTGATTCACAAGGACAAGCATACAAGTAAGTAAGAAATGATGCAGTAATGACATTCAGACTAGCAAACACAGCCCTAATCAACGAAAAACTTAAAAGACAGAATTTGAAAGGGTTCCAACTAACGAGTAACTATTAATCAAAAGTGCATTTGGACTTCCAACTTTCAAAATTCTAAGTACATGGAATTAAGAAACAATACAACCCTCGGGTGATGGTTTCTAGTTGCCCTCTTTTTGTCATCATCCTAGTCTTTGCTACTTCACTTCCTTGGGTGAAGGTGCACCATTTTCTCATAAGATTCCTGCAAAGTTATTGGAAGTTGCTTGTTCCTAAAGCACTTGAGAAATAGTTAGCTTGCATGTATGCTTGTGACTTCTGAACTTAATTTGGTGTGTGAACACCAAACTTAGTTCTTTGCCCAGTACAAAACCTTGCATATATGCAGAGAACCTCATATCTTGTTATGAACAAAACAATTATTAACTAAAGTCTAACTACATCTAAGTGGTTTCCCTTGATTGGTTGGAGCTAGCAATGTGCTTTGGGAGTGGAGTGTGATTCTAACTAAGATCCTTTGGTGGAACACTAAACTTAGAATTACACTTTCACTCTTGGATTGTTTTGGTGTGGAACACCAAACTTAGCTCCTCGCAATACATGGGAAACAACTTGTGACCTTTATTGAAATAAAGATGAAAAAGAAACTACCTGAGGTTGGGTTGCCTCCCAACAGAGCGCTCTTTTATCGTCGCTAGCTCGATGATTCCTCAATTACTTGAGATGATACTTTACTCTGGGGTTTTCCCCCATGTTGCCCATATAATGTTTGAGTCTTTGTCCGTTCACAGTGAACGTCCTCTCTGAACCTTCATCCATGATTTCTATGTGAGCATATGGCGAGACCTTTGTGACAAGGAAGGGTCCTGACCACCTTGACTTGAGTTTGCCAGGGAACAGTCTCAATTTGGAGTTGTAAAGGAGTACTTGTTGTCCCTTTTCAAAACTCCTTGGTGCCAGATGCAGGTCATGTCTTCTCTTCGCCTTTTCTTTATAAATCTTGGTATTTTCATAGGCTTGAGATCTAAATTCCTCCATCTCTTACAGTTGCAGGATCCTCTTTGCACCAGCAGCAATGCTGTCAAAATTTAGTATCTTGAGAGCCCAAAGAGCTTTGTGTTCTAGCTCCAGTGGTAAATGACAAGCTTTTCCATACACCAGTTGATATGGGGACATTCCAAGTGGAGTTTTGAATGCTGTTCTGTATGCCCAAAGAGCATCATCCAGCTTCTTTGACCAATCCTTTCTTGATGCACCTACAGTCTTTTCTAGAAATCCTCTTTAGCTCTCTGTTGGATATCTCCGTTTGCCCACTTGTTTGGGGATGGTAAGGCGTGACCACCTTGTGTTTTATCCCATATCGTAGGAGAAGAGCTTCTAGTGGTCTGTTACAAAAATGGCTCCCTCCATCACTGATGAGTGCTCGTGGGACTCCAAATCGGCTAAAGATATTCTTCCTGAGGAAGTTCATGACCACCTTGTTATCATTCATTGGGGTTGCAATAGCCTCTACCCACTTGGAAATGTAATCCACTGCTACCAAGATGTACTTGTTTGAATATGAGGTTGGGAATGGTCCCATGAAATTGATTCCCCATACATCAAACAGTTCCAGTTCCAAGATGAAATTTTGTGGCATCTCATTTCTTTTGGGCAAGTTTCCAGATCTTTGGCATTCATTGCAGCTCTTTACTAGTTCGTTGGAATCCTTGAAAAGGGTGGGCCAAAATAATCCGCTTTGTAACACCTTTGCTGCAGTTCTGTCCCCTCCAAAGTGGCCTCTATAGCATGAGCCGTGGAAATTCCATAGGACCTCTTGTCCTTCTTCTTCTAAAACACATCTTCTAAGGATTCCATCTGAACACTTCTTGAAGAGATATGGCTCATCCCAAACAAAGTATTTTGCATCATTCATGAGCTTCCTTTTTTGATGTTTATTGATCTCTGGAGGTAAGGCCCCAGTTGCCTTGAAGTTGGCAATGTCTGCGAACCATGGTGCTTTGTGAACTGTCATCAGCTGCTCATCAGGGAAGAGCTCGTTCACACTTGTATCATGTGTTCCACTTTCCTCATGAGGGATTCTGGATAGATGATCTGCTACCTTGTTCTCTACTCCTTTCTTGTCTTTGATTTCAATATTGAATTCCTGCAACAATAAGATCCATCTTATTAGTCTTGGTTTTGATTCTTGCTTGGCAAACAAGTATTTAAGTGCTGTGTGATCTGTGAAAACAATCACTTTAGCACCGATGAAGTACGATCTAAACTTGTCAAATGCAAAAACTTTTGCTAGCAACTCCTTTTCAGTAGTGGTATAATTTCTTTGAGTATCATTGAGGACTTTGCTAGCATAGTATATCACATGGACTAAGTTATCTTTCCTCTATCCTGACACTGCCCCAACTGCAAAATCAGATGCATCACACATCAATTCAAAGGGTAAGTTCCAATCAGGTGGGGAAATGATAGGGGCAGATGACAATCTTTCTTTCAAATGCTCGAATGCTAACATACATGTTTCATCGAAGATAAATGGTGTATCTGATATAAGGAGATTGCTCAAGGGCTTAGCTATTTTTGAAAAATCTTTAATAAACCTTCTGTAAAAGCCAGCATGCCCTAAAAAACTTCTAATTGCCTTGACATCACTGGGTGGAGGAAGTTATTCAATAAGTTCCACTTTAGCCCTGTCCACTATAATGCCTTGGTTAGAAACCTTATGGCCAAGGACTATTCCTCCTGTCACCATAAAGTGACATTTCTCCCAGTTCAAGACCAGATTGGTCTCTTGGCACCTTTTCAATACTAAGGCAAGGTGACTCAGGCAGCTAGTAAAGGAATCTTCGAATACCGAGAAATCATCCATAAAAACTTCAATGAATTTCTCTATCATATCTGAGAAGATAGAAAGCATGCAGCGTTGGAAAGTCGCAGGTGCATTACATATACCAAATGGCATGCGCCTGTAGGCAAACATTCCATATGGACAAGTAAATGAAGTTTTCTCTTGGTCTCTGGGATCAACCACTGTTTGGTTATATCCTAAATAACCATCAAGAAAACAGTAATATGCGTGTCCTGCGAGTCTTTCCAACATCTGATCCATAAATGGGAGGGGGAAACGGTCCTTTCGTGTAGCCTCATTGAGTTTCCGATAGTCTATGCACATCCGCCATCCTGTGACGGTCCTTGTAGGAATTAGTTCGTTCTTCTCATTGGGAACTACAGTGATTCCTCCCTTTTTGGGCACGACATGCACGGGGATGACCCAGGGGCTGTCTGAAATCAGATAGATTACTCCTCCCTGCCATAGCTTCATAACTTCTTTCTGTACCACTTCCTTCATGATTGGGTTCAGCCTTCTTTGAGATTGAATGGATGGTTTGGCATCATCTTCCAACAGTATCTTATGTATGCATATGGCTGAACTGATTCCCTTCAAGTCAGCAAGGGTCCATCTAATGGCATCCTTATGCTTCCGCAATACTTGCAGTAGTTCATCCTCTTGATCTTGACTGAGGGATGAGTTTATGATGACCGGGTAGCTTTCATTCTTTCCTAGGTATGCATATTTGAGAGTGGGTGGCAGTGCTTTGAGCTCAAGTTTGGGTGCCTCTATCTTTTCATTCTCTTCCTCTAGTGCACCTTGTATGCGAATCTCTGTTGTTGCAACCTCTTCACTCGATGTATACTCCTTCTCTATTAACCTTTCAGGCTCTTCTTCTTCAAAACTCTCCTGCACTTCTTCTTCAAGTGAGTCCATCCTCATACATTCCCCCAATTGTTCTGGTGGGTAACTCATGGCCTTGAATACATTGAATGTCATCCTTTCATTGTGCACTCTCAGGGTGAGATCACCTTTTTGGACATCAATGACAGCTCCAGCAGTGGCCAAGAACGGCCTTCCCAGGATGATGGAAGTCTTGGCTTCCTCCAGCATGTCCAGCACTACAAAATCTGCTGGGAAGATGAAATCTCCCACTTTCACCAGCAAATCTTCTACTATGCCATGAGGGAACTTGAACGATCTGTCTGCCAGTTGTAGGGCCATCTTTGTTAGTTTAGCCTCTTCAATCTTCATTTTTCTCATCATGGCTAATGACATCAAATTTATGCTGGCTCCTAAGTCACATAGAGCCTTTTCCACTGTGATTTCCCCTATGATACAAGGGATCTGAAAGCTCCCCAGATCCTTCAATTTCTGGGGTAGTTTATGCTGAATGATAGCACTACATTCTTCGGTTAGTATCACAGTCTCGCTGTTCTTCCAGCTTCTCTTCTTAGTCATTAGCTCCTTTAAAAACTTGGCGTAGAGGGGCATTTGCTCTATTGCTTCAGCAAAAGGTATGTTGATTTATAGTTTCTTGAAGATTTCCAAAAATCTCAAGAACTGGCTGTCATCCCCCTTCTTCTTTAATTGCTGAGGGTATGGGACTCTTGGGACGTCTGGCTTCAGCACTCCTTCCCCTTTTTGTGAACTCAAAGTGGGAACTCGAGCTCCATCCTGCTCTTCTTCCTTTTCATTTGAGTCCTTTTCTTGTGGTTTCTGGGGGTTTCCTTCAGTTCTTTCCCACTCCGAAGGATGATAGCCTGACACTCCTCCCTTTGGGTTGAGTTAGTATTGCTGCGAAGGTTGTGGCTGGGAATTTGCTTGAATAGGTAGCCAATTTGTGTCTCAAGTTTCTTGATGGCAGTATCCTGATTCTGCATATTAGACATCACTTCTTCTCAGAACGCTTTACTGTCTTGAATCTCTTTGCATATACCTTCAAGTAGGTTCTCAATCCTTGAGAGTCTGTCATCAGATGATGGTGGGTTGGGGTTGGATGGATGAGAAAGGTTAGTTTGGCTTTGGTAGAAGTGTTGAAAGGGGTGGTTATGTGGATACTGATATGGTCTAGGTGTGGCATGTTGGTGAGCTAAGTTATTGGGATTTGGACGTCTTTGATCTATGCCTTGGTCTTGTTGATTTCCCCACCCAAAGTTTTGGTGGTTTCTCCATCCAGGGTTGTAGGTTTTGGAGTATGGATCATGGTTTTGCCTAGGTGAATTCCCAATGTAGTTGGCTTACTCCTGACTACCCTCTGCTTCTTCATTCACTTCTTCTTGGGTCGTTGATGAGGTGGTGATTGCTGCTACTTGGTTCCTCTCTATCTTCTTGGTGAGGTCAACCAACTGCTTGGTTATGAGCTTGTTTTGGGCCAGCAGTGCATCAACATTGTTTAGCTCCATCACCCCTCTAGTGTTCCCTCTTTCGGAGGCATAGAAGTAGTCATTCTCTGCTACAGTTTCAATGACATCTATGGCCTCCTTAACGGTCTTCTTCTTGTTCAGAGATCCCCCGGATGAGTGGTCTACTGCCTTCTTTGATTCATAGGAAAGGCCTTCATAGAAAATGTGTAGCTGCACCCATTCATTGAACATATCTGGTGGACACCTCCTTGTTAGGTCCTTAAACCTCTCCCATGCTTCATATAGAGTCTCACCATCCTGCTGCCTGAATGTTTGTACCTCAGCTCTCAGCCTGTTAATCCGTTGAGGAGGATAGAATCTTGCCAAGAATTTGTTTATCATATCTTCCCAGGTTGCTAAACTCTCCTTTGGGAAGGACTCCAGCCATTTAGATGCCTTGTCCTTGAGTGAAAAAGGGAACAGAAGTAGTCTATAGGTGTCAGGATGAATACCATTAGACTTCACAGTATCGCATATCCTCATAAATGTGGTTAGGTGATGATTGGGGTCTTCTTGGACACTCCCTCCGAATGAACAATTATTCTGAACAAGAGTGATGAGTTGTGGCTTTAGTTCAAAGTTGTTGGCATGTATGGTTAGCTTTTGGATGCTACTTCCACAATTTCCTGGGTTTGGGTTCATGTAAGAACCCAGAACTCTTCTCTCTTGCCCAGCATGATTTGCTAGACCCTCTCTGCCATGGTTGTGAGCCTCTTCTTCATGATGGTTCTCCATGTTTTCATCCATTTTTGGTTCAAAATATTCTTCCTCTTCCTCAGCACCAACTACTCTCTTTCCTCTTGCTTCCCTCCTTAATCTAAGGAAGGTCCTCTCAGGTTCAGAATCAAATAAAGTTGAAGCCCCGCTTCTTCTCCCTGTCATACAACCAACAAGGCACAAGCAAGGAAATAGATCCAGAAACTATTCTAAAAAAATGTTGTTAGTGTGAGTGATGCAATATATCAAACAGTTAGTGGGTGAGTGAAACAGAGTGTAAACAACTGAAATAAAGGGGTTAAAGGGATGGGAATACAAAACAACTGAAACCGAAAGTAAAGTGCTCAAACAGAAATTTAAATCAACAGAATAACAAATGCTCAATCTAGTGATCCTCCAACTTAATCATTGTTGATACAAAATCAATCCCCGGCAACGGCGCCATAAACTTGATACGCACAAAAACTTGTCTCTCAACAATTTTCCTTCGGCAAGTGTACCGAATTTGTCGTCAAGTAAAAACTCACAATAGAGTGAGGTCGAATCCCACAGAGATTGATTGATCAAGCAACTTTAATTAGAGGAATTTTCTAGTTGAGCGAACCAGAATTTGATTTGAGATTTACAGAAAATTAGATGGCGGGAAAGTAAATAACAGGAAAAGTAAATGCTAGAAATAAAGAGCTGAATGTAAATAGCGGAAAGTAAATTGCAGAATCTTAAATGGGAATGGGGTAATTGCTCATAAAAGTAAATGGCAGAAATTAAAGAGAATGGGTAAGATCAGAAATGGGAGTTCATTGGGCTCAGGAGATGTTGCATTCTCCGGATCAAGTTCATTTTCATCTCTTCCTCAATCAATGCATTCATTGATCTCCTTGGCAATCTTAAGTGATCGAATTCCAATTTCTTGGTAATTCAATCTCTCAAATCTTGATCAATAGCCAATTCCTTGGTCAATTGCTCATGAGAAGAGATGAAGTATGGTCACTGATTATACCACATGCATTTCCCAAATCAGGTGTTGGTAGGATTATAGCCACATATCCATCCAAACCCAATTTACTCCAACATTAGTGACAAAGGTGAGTGTCACTAACGTTAGCTCATCATCTCTTTATCCACGTTAGCTTCCACGTTAACTAAGTTAACGTGGGAGTTAACGTTGCTCATGGTGGCTCTTGGTGGTTCACCCCAACGTTAGTGACACTGTAAGTGTCACTAACGTTGGCTATCAATTGCTCTCTCCACGTTTGCTTCCATGTTAATTAAGTTAACGTGGGAGTTAACGTGGCTTATGGAGGCTTGGCCAACGTTAGTGACAGAGGTGAATGTCACTAACATTGGCTTCTCTTTTGCTTCTTAACGTTAGAGTCCACGTTAACTAAGTTAACGTGGCTCTTAACGTGGCCACTTATGAGCTTGGTCCAATGTTAGTGACAAAGGTAAGTGTCACTAAAGTTGGCTCCATTTACTTTCTTCCACGTTAGAGTTCACGTTAACTTAGTTAACATGACTCTTAACGTGGGTTATGATGGCTTCGAGGGCATTATTGGCGATTACTTTTCTCATTAACGTTGCAAGCTAGCTCCCATTCCACGTTAGTGGTCACGTTAGTTAGACTAATGTGGCTGCTAACGTGGTTCTTCCTTGCTTCCTTTGTCCTGAAATCAAGCAATAAAGTGCATCAAAGTTCTAATCCAAATCATGAGACATGCATCCTCTAATTTGTCATATAATTCATGCAAAATTCTTATGAAATCATGTAAAGTGCACAATGTATGCTTGAATCAAGATGTAAGAGAATATCTACCCAAAACTAGCTTATTTTCTAAGAAAATGCATGAAACTACCTTAAAAACAGTAAAGAAAAGGTCAGTGAAATTGGCCAAAATGCCCTGGCATCAGATGCTGCATGGCTTTGATAGCATTTAACTTGAACTCATCCTCATTGACCCTCAGGGTTACTTCCCCCTTTTGGACGTCAATGAGAGTTCGTCCATTTACTAGGAAAGGTCTTCCTAGAATGAGAGTAGCACTCCTGTGCTCCTCCATTTCCAGCACTACAAAGTCAGTGGGAAAGGCGAATGGCCCAACCCTGACAATCATGTCTTCAATCACGCCTGATGGTTATTTAATGGAGCCATCAGCAAGTTGGAGATATATCCGGGTTGGTTTGACTTCTTCAGTTAAACCAAGCTTTCTAATAGTGGATGCAAGTATTAGGTTGATGCTTGCCCTAAGATCACATAAAGCTGTCTTGGTGCAATTACCCTCTAATGTGCATGGTATCATAAAGCTCCCGGGATCTTTAAGCTTTTCTGGGAAGCTTTTTAGAATGACTGCACTACATTTTTCAGTGAGGAGAACTCTTTCAGTTTCTCTCCAATCCTTCTTATGACTCAAGATCTCTTTCATGTACTTGACATAAGAGGGTATTTGCTCAAGTGATTCTGCAAACGGAATCTTTATTTCAAGAGTCCTGAGATAGTCTGCAAAGCGGGCAAATTGCTTATCCTGCTCCTCTTTGTGGAGTTTTTGAGGATAAGACATCTTGGCTTTGTATTCCTCAACCTTAGTTGCTGCAGGTTTATTTCCTACAGAGGTGGTTGGAGAAGCCTTTTTAGAGGGGTTGTTATCAGCATTTGTGTGTGTTTGATCCCTCACTAGCATTTGAATGCCAGGGTTAAAAGCTGGATTGGAATTGGACACCAACTCCTTACTTGTTTCTGGCGTTTGAACGCCAGAATTGAGCTTCCATTGGGCATTTGACGCCAACTCCCTACCTGTTTCTGGCGTTTGAATGCCAGAACTGTGCGTGGGTTGGGCGTTTAACGCCAACTTTGCATCCTTTTCTGGCGTTTGAATGCCAGAGTTGTTCCTCTCTGGGCTCTTACTGTCCTCAGAGGGATTTTGTATAATATTTTGCTCATCCTCTGTCAGTTGTTCTTTTCTTGGCTTTCTACTACTATGAAGTGAGGTATTTAATGTTTTCCCACTTCTTAATTGAACTGCCTGGCACTCTTCTGTTATTTGCTTTGATAACTGCTGTCTTGTCTAATTCAATTGTGCTTCCATATTTTTATTAGCTTTTTTAGTGTCTTTGATGTGGCGGAAATTGGCGAGTTAAGAAATTATTATAAGAAATACATTGCAAGTACAGTTCTTAACCAACCAGAAATCCGCTTATCAATTTAGAAGGGTTGTCACAAAATTTAAATTAAAATACTGGGAGTATGAATCCCAGGTCGTCTCCCAACGAGTTGTAGAGAGATGTGCTATTTTATTAATTAGATGTTTTCAAAAATGGTTTGAGTTGAATAACAGGAAATTAAATTGGAAAATTTATGTAATTTAAATAAAAACCTTGACTGGGAGTAGATTAGTTGGAAGCCCTATTCTTGTTGGATTATTCTCAAGATTAATTGATAATTGAGGGTTGTTCTGTTTAGTTATCCCTTACTAGGTAAGGGAAAGTCAAGCAAGTTGGAAAGCTATTTCTATTCACAAATTTCAATCCACTCAATTGAAAAGGATTGGTGTCAGTGACTAGAGGGAAATCCAACAATAAACCCAATTACAATTTTTCTTTTAAGCATTCCAACTCAAGGTCTTCCTTTCAATCAACTCCCATCCAAGTTATGGAACTACTCGCTCATTGTAAATGTAGAATTCATAACATAGGAAAGGGAATTATAGAAAGACATGATAAATAATAATCAAAGGGATCAATTAGAAATAAAAATAGTTCTTGTATTAATAAATTCTAAAAATAATCCAATAATAATTCTGAGTAAACAAAGGACATGGAAGAGTAAGAGACAGGTAAAGAAAACAAACGAGAATGACGAAGTCTTGCTGAGGTAATAACTCTTCTCAATATCCCAATGCGAAAAGCAATAAAAGTAAAATCCTAAGAACTATGAATGTGTAGAGAGAAAACCTAGAGGAGGAGTAAAAAACTAGATCTAAAACTGAGAATTGTCTGTAATGAATGTTCTCTTTCGTTTCTGCATGTTCCCTGGCTCTAGTTTACTTTTCTGGGCCAAAAACTGGGTCAAAACAAGGCCTAAAATTGCCCCCAGCGAATTCTGCAGATCGCGCGTGTCACGCGATCGCGTCATTCATGCGGACGCGTCATCCAGCGTTTTGCCTTGCCACGCGTGTGCGTCGTCCACACCTCCGCATGACTTGTGCAATTCCGATCCGCGCGGTCGCGTGAGCTATGCGTCCGCGTCACTACGATTTTCTCTATGTCGCGCGATCGCGTGAGCCATGCGTCCGCGTCACTTCTCGCTGGTCATCTCCTCCATTTCTTGTGTTCCTTCTACTTTTGCAAGCTTCCTTTCCAATCTCCAAGTCATTCATACCCTGTGAAGCCTGAAACACTTAACACACAGATCACGGCATCGAATGGAATAAAGGAGAATTAAAATACATAATTAAAAATCCCTAGGAAGCAAATTTTCAATCATGGAATAATTTTAGGAAAGAATTTTAAATGCATGCTAATCATATGAATAAGTGGATAAAGAATTGATAAAACCATACAATTAAACACAATATAAACCATAAAATAGTGGTTTATCAACCTCCCCACACTTAAACATTAGCATGTCCTCATGCTTATTTGAAGGAGATAAAATAAATGAGTAAGAACATGTAAAACTCATGCAATGCAACGCAACCTATATTATGAATGCAACTATATGATTCTTGTCTACTTGATCAAAAGTAAATAGGCTCTTCAAGACAATCACAACTCAAACTCCACTAATTCAATTCTTATACAGTTAGAACAGATAAAAATGTAAGAAGGTAGCTCATGAAAGCAGGGAACATAGAATTTAAGCATTGAACCCTCACTGATGATGTATGTATGCTCTAATCTCTCTAGTGTATAGGGCAATCACTCTATCCTTCTCTAATCATGCTTTCTAATTTTTGTTCTTCACCTAACCAATCAACAATATTAATATACCAATGCAAACATCATGAGGTCTTTTCAAGGTTGTAATGGGGCCAAGGTAAGGGTAAGGATATATATATGACTAAGTAAGCTTACAAATTGAATCTTTAATTAACCCAAGCTTCAACCCAACATATATATATTCTATATAACTTAAATTTCACACCAAGCCACCCAAAATTTCTCTTTCACATTCCATACTCATGCATCAACTTTTATTTTAATTTTATCATATATGCATTGATCCCTGAATTTAAACTTAGCATTGGGGTAATTTTGTCTCCTTATTTATTTATTAAATATTTTTGGATTTTTTTTAACATAAACATAAAAATGCAAGAAGGTAGCTCATGAAAGCAGGGAACATAGAATTTAAGCATTGAACCCTCACTGATGATGTATGTATGCTCTAATCTCTCTAGTGTATAAGGCAATCACTCTATCCTTCTCTAATCATGCTTTCTAATTTTTGTTCTTCACCTAACCAATCAACAATATTAATATACCAATGCAAACATCATGAGGTCTTTTCAAGGTTGTAATGGGGCCAAGGTAAGGGTAAGGATACATATATGACTAAGTAAGCTTACAAATTGAATCTTTAATTAACCCAAGCTTCAACCCAACATATATATATTCTATATAACTTAAATTTCACACCAAGCCACCCAAAATTTCTCTTTCACATTCCATACTCATGCATCAACTTTTATTTTAATTTTATCATATATGCATTGATCCCTGAATTTAAACTTAGCATTGGGATAATTTTGTCTCCTTATTTATTTATTAAATATTTTTGGATTTTTTTTTAACTTAAACATAAAAATAACATAGCTTATCAATGCATATAGATTTTTAATTTTTATAGTTTCACATGAGTAGGTACCCAAATTCCCATTATATTATCATGACACATTCCCTTATTATCTTTTATTCCCGCAATTTCCCATACTTAATTATCACACACAATTCTATCTTAAGCTAACCACAGATTCAGTTGGGGATATATAATTATTTTTTCGCTTAAGGCTAGTAGTGTGGTAAAATACAGAACAAATGGGATTTAAAGGCTCAAAGTGGCTAACAAAGGTAATTGAAAGGGTAGGCTTAATTTGGATAAGTGAGCTCGAGCAAATATATGGCCTCAATCATATGCAAGCATATAAATATAATAAGCATTGGACATATAGGATGAAACAAAATATAGATTACAATCATGGAGAAGTAAACACACAAGAATAAAATAATTATGGTTAAATAATGTAACCATGCATAAAGGCTCAAATCTCACAGGTTGTGTGTTCTTTAGCTCAAAAACCATGTTCCAAATACAACTTCAAGCAAATTTAACATAAGAGTTTTGATTAAAATTAGTGGAATTTTGTTCTAAAGATAGGGTTTTAGAAGAAACTTATTGTCTTTTCAATCAAGTAGAACATGCATGCAACTAACCTATTACTGTGCAATTTATCCTATTCTACAAAAGTAAAACTAACTAAATATCCTAATTTATTGGTGTTAGGGAAGAGAAATTACCTCCGGAAGTCAGGTACTGACCGACCTCCCCACACTTAAGGCTTTGCACCGTCCTCGGTGCCATCTGTCAGGAACAAGGGTGGGCTGGTAGCAGTATCTCCACAGTCGGAACTGTCATGGCTCCCTGTGCTGGTAAAGGAAGTGGAGTCCGGGGTGTCTGAGTCCTTGAATTTTCCCATAATCAGCTCCTTGAGGTATGTGAATCGGCGCTTGTTATGGCGCTCTCTCATTTTAGTTGCCGATCCAACCTTTCGAGTATCTAATGGAGCATTTGGTTTGTTGTAGGTGCTTGTGGTGCTGAATGAGGAATTTCCTCAGCTGGTTCAGTAGGCTGGATAGTAGTGGCTGCTGGGAGTCTAATATATTTCCCGTTAGGGACGTACTGATCCCGTGGAAGCATGGCTTTGGTGTTCCCAGCTCTATAGGAGACTCCGGCTGCTGAGACGAGATCTAAGACCAAGGTGGGAAAAGGTAAGTTGCCCGCAATCTGTACGTGTCCCATGGCATTCCGGATGTCTCTTGGTAGGTTCAGAGGCTGGTCTGTAAAGATGCACCATAGTAGAACGGCCATGTCTGCAGTGAAGGAGGACTCGTGAGTGCTCGGAAAGACGTAATGGGACATGATCTGTGCCCATACGCGAGCCTCCAAGGTAAGTGCTGAAGCCGATATTCTCTTAGGGCGGGAACGATGGTATCCATAGATCCATCGGTTGCTAGGTTGTGCGATAGCTCTAAGAACAGCGTCCCAATCAAATTGGTACATCTGGCACTTGAGTGCGACATCTTGAAAGGCGTCCAATCCTTCTAGAGCAGGGGGAAGATCTAGAGCTTGTTGAATGGCTTCTTCCGTAATGGGGACTTGCTTCTGACGGACATAGACAGACTGCAGGGTTGACAGGTGGAAATTAGAGTAGAACTCAACTACCCAAGAAAGATTAACCTGCCTTGGCTGTCTCTGTAGGAAACCCCATTGTCTTCGGGCAATTTGCGGCTCAACAAAGGTAGAAATATTGGGCGGGAGGATAAGAAGGTATTCGTTGTTGTAGCTCCGTTCTGCCAGGATAGGGAACATCTGCTCATAATAGCGATTGGGAGATCGCGCAGTGTCCTTTGCTGGGAAGGCTTTCTCTTTTTCATCAACCTTTATAATCCACTTAATTCTCTTTGTTGAGGGCTTTACTGCAGTTAAAGAGGGTTCTGCCACTAATGCTCTTTTTGTTCCTCTTCTTGCTGGTGATTTAGGAGTAGCTTTCTCTTTACCTTTCTTGGTGGCCATCCTGAAAAGGGAAAAAGAAATTAACTTTGAAATTAAAGGGATAGAGCAAGGAAAAGGGTGGTACAAGTGATAACAATGCACAGTAAAGAAGGATTTCGTTAACACATGGTCATGACTACCTGTGAAAAGTTCATCAATGGAAATATAGCAGTGCATGTGAAGGTAATTAAATGCAAGGTATTTATTGGCATGCAGGCAAAGGCATGAGTAGCATAGATCAAGCATTTAATTTGTTAAATATATTATCACTCGTAACAAACTAGCCATCACGTTTGTATTGACAATTAAATTCAATTAATAAAATAGTAAAGGAAATTTATGAAAAGCAAGCATTGAATAGTAGAATAGAATAACGTACAAAAAATGCATAATGCCATATGGGCTTTTCCACAAACACATAGCATGCATGATGAATAAACTATTGAAAATAATAAATTGAACATGCAAGCAACCCTTTTTTAAAAAAAAAGTAATATATAATTGCCAAACAATTTTGCAACAATCCACAAGCATATAATGAGAAATAATGACTCAATTAAATTTCTAATACCAATTAAAAGAAAAAAAAAGAAAATATGGATAATGAAAGTAAAAAGAAAAGAAAAGAATAAAACATAAAAAAAATAAGAAGGATAATAGAAAAGTAAGGAAGGAAGAGAAAAGAAAAACCTTGATAATGGGGATGAGAGAGAGAGAGAGAAGAAAGTGAGAAAGAAGGAAGAAGGAAGAAGGAAGAAATAAGGAGGGAAAAGAGAAAATAAGATTTGGGGAAAAGAAAGATAAGATATTTGGGAAATCAGGGTAAGCTGTGCGGCACAAGCGACGCGGACGCGTGGGTGACGCGTTTGCGCGAATGTGCTTAGATGGATTGACGCGGTCGCGTCGGTCACGCAGTCGCGTGACTCGTTTTATGCGATTGGCGCGAAGGCAGCCTCGCGCTCGCACAAGTCTCTGTTCGAAATCTTATTTTGCCAAAATATGGGTGACGCGATCGCGTGGGTCATGCGATCGCGTGAGTGGCCAATATTGGGATATGATGTGGACGCGTGGGGCACGCGTTCACGTGGTAGGGACTGTGCGTCTAGCACTAGTCCAGCACCACTCTAGCATAACTTTCGGCTATGCACCCTTTTCACGTCGATTACCAGGTCACGCGGCCGCGTGGGTGACACGGTCGCGTGGGAGGCAAATTTTCCCACCTGATGCGGACGCGTCAGTGACGCGGTCGCGTGGGGCAATTTGTGCCAGAGGCACGCCTCCAGCCACGCTCTCGCGTGACTTTCTGTTCGCTTTCTTATTCTTACTGAGCCACCTGCGACGCGGACGCGTCATTGATGCGGCCGCATCGCGTGAAATCTTTTTTTTTTTTTAAATAAAAATGTGCAAATGCAGATGCAAGCTAAATGTGCGAATAAGGAGAAGAGTTATTGAAAAAGAAAACTGCGAATAAAGAAAAAAACGATCATACCATGGTAGGTTGTCTCCCACCTAGCACTTTGCTTTAACGTCCGTAAGTTGGACGCTCCACTAGCTCAGTCTTTGGCTATGTGTGGATCTTCCAAGAGGAAGATCTCGAGCTCCTTATTTTTCTTCAACTTCTCGCCATGGTACAACTTTAAACGATGTCCATTAACTTTGATGAGTTCAGAGCTTGAAGGATGACTTAGGTGAAAAACTCCGTACGGCTCGGCCTTCTCTACTTTATATGGACCTTCCCATCTTGATCTCAACTTGCCTGGCATGAGCCTCAGTCGAGATTTGTAAAGGAGGACTAAGTCCCCAGGTTGGAACTCTCTCCTCTTGATATGCTTATCATATACAGCCTTCATCTTCTCCTTGTACAGCCTCGAGTTCTCATAAGCTTCCAGGCGAAGGCTTTCTAATTCTTGCAGTTACAACTTCCTTTCAGCTCCGGCTGTTTCAAATCCCATGTTGCACTCTTTTACTGCCCAAAAGGCTTTGTGCTCTACTTCAACTAGGAGATGACAGGCTTTTCTATAAACTAAGCGAAAGGGACTCATCCCAATGGGTGTCTTGTATGCTGTTCTGTATGCCCAAAGTGCATCTTGTAGCCTGGTGCTCTAGTCTCTCCTATATGGTTTGACTCTCTTCTGTAATATACGCTTTATCTCTCTGTTTGACACCTCGTCTTGCCCATTAGTCTGAGGATGGTAGGCGGTTGCAACTTTATGAATTATCCCATGCTTCTTCATTAATCCTGTTAGTCTCCTGTTTCAAAAATGGGTGCCTTGATCGCTCACGAATGCTCGTGGGGATCCAAAGCGACAAATAATGTAGTTTCTAACAAAGGAAACAACAGTGTTAGCATCATCAGTGTGGGTAGGAATTGCTTCCACCCATTTGGAAACGTAATGCACAGCTAACAATATATAAAAGTAACCATTAGAATTTGGAAATGGACCCATGAAGTCAATGTCCCAAATATCAAAAACTTCACAGAAAAGCATAATTTGTTGAGGCATCTCATCGCTCATGGATATATTACCAAATTTTTGGCATGGGAAACAAGATTTACAAAATTCAGCAGCGTCTCTAAAAAGAGTAGGCCACCAGAATCCACAATCTAAGATTTTTCTAGCTGTTCTTTGAGGGCCAAAATGTCCTCCACTCTCAGATGAGTGGCAGGCCTCTAAGATGGACTGGAATACTGATTGAGGCACACACCGCCTAATTACCTGGTCAGCGCCACATTTCCATAAATATGGGTCATCCCATATATAATATTTAGACTCACTTTTCAGCTTGTCTCTTTGATGCTTAGTAAAGTTTGGAGGAAAAGTGCGGCTAACTAGATAATTAGCTACAAGTGCATACCAAGGGACTACCTCAGATACTGCTTGCAGGTTATCAAATGGGAAATTATCAGCTATAGGAGTAGAGGCATGCTTAATGTGCTCAAGGCGACTCAAATGGTCTGCCACTAAATTCTGGTTACCGCTCCTATCCTTAATTTCTAAATCAAATTTTTGTAGTAGCAGTATCCAATGTATAAGGCTTGGTTTAGATTCCTTTTTAGCCAATAAATACTTTAGAGCTGTGTGGTCTGAGTACACTACTACTTTTGTACCAAGTAAATAGGTCCGGAATTTATCCAGAGCAAAAACAATAGCAAGAAGCTCTTTCTCAGTAGTAGTATAATTAGACTGAGCGGCATCTAAAGTTTTAGACGCATAAACAATTACAAAGGGGTCCTTACCTTCACGCTGAGCCAGTGCTGCACCTACTGCATGGTTGGAAGCATCACACATTATTTCAAATGGCTGGCTCTAGTCTGGTCCTCTCACAATTGGAGCTTGAGTCAGGGCGGTCTTCAGCTTATCAAACGCTTGTTTACAATCCTCACTGAACTCGAACTCAATATCTTTCTGCAGTAGTCTGGATAAGGGAAGAGCTACCTTACTAAAGTCCTTAATGAATCTCCTGTAAAAACCTGCATGGCCAAGGAACGAACGGAAATGCCAGTATTAGACACAACATGTCCTAGTACAATCCCTTGTTTAACCATAAAGTGACATTTTTCAAAATTCAATACAAGGTTTGTACTGACACATCTATCTAACACTCTAGATAAACTATCCAAGCAAAGATTGAAGGAATCACCATATACACTAAAGTCATCCATAAAAACCTCCATACAGTCCTCAATAAGATTAGAAAAAAGACTCATCATGCACCTTTGGAAAGTAGCTGGTGCATTGCACAAGCCAAAGGGCATTCTCTTATAAGCATAAGTCCTAAAAGGACATGTAAAAGTGGTATTTTCCTTATCTTCAGGAGCTATATGAATCTGGAAATAGCCTATGTAACCATCTAAGAAACAATAATGTGATTTACCTGACAGGCGATCCAAAATTTGATCAATGAATGGAAGAGGATAGTGATCCTTACGAGTGGCCTGGTTGAGGCGTCTGTAATCAATGCAGACCCTCCAAGCGTTCTGAACTCTGGTTGCCATAAGTTCACCATGCTCATTCTTCACTGTAGTGACTCTAGACTTCTTGGGCACCACTTGTACTGGACTTACCCATTCACTGTCTGAGATGGGGTAGATGATATCTGCCTCCAGTAGTCTGGTCACTTCCTTCTTGACAATCTCTAAGATAGTGGGGTTCAGTCTTCTCTGGGGTTGACGGACAGGCTTTGCTCCCTCTTCTAAGAATATTCTATGCTCACAAACTCGAGGGTTGATGCCTACTATGTATGCCAAACTCCAACCAATTGCCTTCTTGGGCCTCCTCAGCACACTAAGTAGCTGCTCTTCTTGTTGAGAAGTAAGTTTCCTTGCAATGATAATTGGAAACTTCTGCTTATCCTCAAGGTAAGCATATTTGAGGTGTGGAGGGAGGGGTTTCAATTCTAACTTCTGCTCATGATCAGGCTCTGGGTTGTCTGGAGCTGGTAACAATGGTAAAGCACTGTCATTGTCCTCAGAAAGTTTCCCCAAACTCGGACCTTGTCCTATGTACTTCTCTTCAAATTCTTCCTGGTGAATTTCAGCCACGGTTTCATCTATGATGTCACACTGGAGGATAGAATGATCCTCCGGAGGATGCTTCATAGCTCCATTCAGATTGAAGATTACTACTCGGCCATCTATTTCAAAAGAGTATGTTCCTGAAAAAGCATCCAATTTGAACTTTGAGGTTTTCAGGAATGGTCTTCCGAGGAGGATTGATGATGGCTTCTCTGAGTCATTTTGGGGCATCTCCAGGATATAAAAATCAATGGGGAAGGTGAGCCCCTTAATGCCCACTAATACATCTTCAGCGATTCCAACCACTGTAATAATGCTTTTATCTGCTAACACAAAACGAGCTGCCGATCTTTTTAAGGGAGGGAGCCTCAAGGTATCATATATAGACAAAGGCATTATACTAACACATGCTCCTAAATCACACATGCAGTCAAAAAATATCACACCACCAATAATACAATTAACCATACATGGACCTGGATCACTACACTTTTCAGGTATACCTCCAATTAAAGCAGATATAGAACTACCTAAAGGAATAGTTTCTAATTCATAAATTTTGTCTTTATGTATACATAAATCTTTTAGAAACTTTGCGTACTTAGGTACCTGCTGAATAACATCAAAAAGGGGAACAATTACCTCAACCTTTTTGAATATGTCTACCATTTTGGGATCAAGTTCCATCTGCTTCCTGGCCTTCCTTGCAACTTGTGGAAATGGAATAGGAATGGCGTCCTTCACAGCTTCAGCGTCCTTTGGTGCTTTTTCATGTGGTTGAACTTCTTCTTCATTAACCATGTCCTGTATGTCATCTTCCTCTTCAACATCTTCTACTTCCACTACCTCTTCAGCTGAGGCATGTTCTGGTGGGTTTGGCTCCTCCTGATTCCTCTCCTGCAGTGTGGTTCCAGATCTTAGGGTGATGGCATTAATGCCACCCTTTGGATTAAGTAATGGTTGAGAAGGGATTCCACTGGAGCTCAAAGGCTGGTTATTGGAGTTATTCATTGATCCAATCTGTGACATAAGAGCTTGCAAGGTAGAGTTCAGACCATTTAGAGTAGAATTAAGGTTATTTTCCATGGCCTGTTATCTCCGATCAATAGATTGTAGTAACTCATCATTAGAAGATGAAGAGGGGTAAGTGATCTGAGAGGTCTACTATTGGTTGTGCTATGATCCTTGGAATTGCCTCAGGTGAGGTACTCTGTAAGGTTGGTTCTGGTTCTGCTGCCTGTTGTTGTTATTATTCCACCTCTGATTTCCCTGACTGTCTCTGCCTCCTCTGTTATTGTTGTCCTTCCAATTCTGGTTAGAATTATCTCTCCAATTCTGGTTAGAATTGTCCTGCCATCCATGGCTATAACTGCCACCTTGATTGTACCCTTGGTTGGGGCGGTCATAGAAGTTATGAGTGGCTGTCACGGTGTTATCTTCCTGCTGGAGCTGCGGACATTCATCAGTATAATGGCTATAATCAGCACAGATTCCGTAAACTATCTGTGGGACTAACTGTTGGCTTTGCTGTGGTGGAGAAGGTTGAGCTTGCTGAACTTGTTGTTGATTCAATTGCATCTGCTTCAGTAAGTTGGTCATTTCACAGATACTCTGAGTTAGAGCAGCAGTCTCTCTGCTAGAGGATACTTCTGCAACAGCTTTTGAACGGCCTTATTTTTGCCTGTGATTCCGAGTAGATTCAGCTAAATCGCTGATCAATTGCCATGCCTCATCAGTGGTCTTGTACTTCTTCATAGACCCATTGCTAGCACTTTCCAATCTGGTCTTATCTTGTGGTCTCATGCCCTGTGTGACGTAGCTGAGCAATACTATCTTGTCAATCATATGGTGGGGGCATGCTTCCAGAAGGTTGTTGAAGCGCTCCCAGTATTCATAGAGAGTCTCGGATTCATCCTGAACAATCATGGAAATGTCTTTCCTCAGTTTATCAGTAACTTCAGCTGGAAAGAATTTTTCCAAAAATTCTCTTCTAAGTGTATCCCAGTCGGATACAGTTGCTGCAGGTTGAGTGTAGTACCACTCTCTCGCCTTTCCCTCAAGAGAGAATGGGAAGGCTTTTAACAAAATGGAAGTTTCATCTACACCATCACGCCTGACAGTAGAACAGGCTGCTTGGAACTCTCTAAGGTGCTTGATAGGCTCTTGAGTAGGTAAGCCATGAAACTTGGGCATCAAATTGAGCAGTGCTGTTTTTATTTCAAAGTCTGTAGCCACCACTGGATGATGTGCTTGAAACGGTTGCATTGAAAAATCAGGGGCTCCAGCGTCCTGGATAGTAATTCTCCTAGGTGCTGCTATCTCACCTGCACGTAAATCAACTGAATCAGCAAAAAGGGAGCCTGTTTCTTCCTCAAGTGACGTTTCAGATCCGCCCTCAGAGAGGACTAACCGACGCCGAGCTTGCCTTATTCGTGAAATAGTTCTTTCAATCTTAGGATCGAATACTGGCAAGCTTGGATCAGGAAGTGAACGCGTCATTTAACGAAAGAATCATGAAGCTCATAGTAGCAAAATAAAATAAAATGCAAATAAATAAATTCCAATTAATAACTTTAGCACTCTATTGCAACTCCCCGGCAACGGCACCAAAAATTGACGTGGCGGAAATTGGCGAGTTAAGAAATTATTATAAGAAATACGTTCCAAGTACAGTTCTTAACCAACCAAAAATCCGCTTATCAATTTAGAAGGGTTGTCACAAAATTTAAATTAAAATACTGGGAGTATGAATCCCAGGTCGTCTCCCAACGAGTTACAGAGAGATGTGCTATTTTATTAATCAGATGTTTTCAAAAATGGTTTGAGTTGAATAACAGGAAATTAAATTGGAGAATTTATGTAATTTAAATAAAAACCTTGACTGGGAGTAGATTAGTTGGAAGCCCTATTCTTGTTGGAGTACTCTCAAGATTAATTGATAATTGAGGGTTGTTCTGTTTAGTTATCCCTTACTAGGTAAGGGAAAGTCAAGAAAGTTGGAAAGCTATTTCTATTCACAAATTCCAATCCACTCAATTGAAAAGGATTGGTATCAGTGACTAGAGGGCAATCCAACAATAAACCTAATTACAATTTTTCTTTTAAGCATTCCAACTCAAGGTCTTCCTTTCAATCAATTCCTATCCAAGTTATGGAACTACTCACTCATTGTAAATGTAGAATTCATAACATAGGAAAGGGAATTATAGAAAGACATGATAAATAATAATCAAAGGGATCAATTAGAAATAAAAATAGTTCTTGTATTAATAAATTCTAAAAATAATCCAATAATAATTCTGAGTAAACAAAGGACATGGAAGAGTAAGAGACAGGTAAAGAAAACAAACGAGAATGACGAAGTCTTGCTGAGGTAATAACTCTTCTCAATATCCCAATACGAAAATCAATAAAAGTAAAATCCTAAGAACTATAAATGTGTAGAGAGAAAACCTAGAGGAGGAGTAAAAAACTAGATCTAAAACTGAGAATTGTCTGTAATGAATGTTCTCTTTTGTTTCTGCATGTTCCCTGGCTCTAGTTTACTTTTCTGGGCCGAAAACTGGGTCAAAACAGGGCCCAAAATCGCCCCCAGCGAATTCTGTAGATCGCGCGTGTCACGCGATCGCGTCATTCATGCAGACGCGTCATCCGGCGCTTTGCCTTGCCACGCGTGTGCGTCGTCCACACCTGCGCATCACTTGTGCAATTCTGATCTGCGCAGTCGCGTGAGCCATGCACCCGCGTCACTGCGATTTCCTCTATGTCGCGCGGTCGCGTGAGCCATGCGTCCGCGTCACTTCTCGCTGGTCATCTCCTCCATTTCTTGTGTTCCTTCCACTTTTGCAAGCTTCCTTTCCAATCTCCAAGTCATTCATGCCCTATGAATCCTGAAACACTTAACACACAGATCACGGCATCGAATGGAATAAAGAAAAATTAAAATACATAACTAAAAATCCCTAGGAAGCAAATTTTCAATCATGGAATAATTTTGGGAAAAAATTATAAATGCATGCTAATCATATGAATAAGTGGGTAAAGAATTGATAAAACCATACAATTAAACACAATATAAACCATAAAATAGTGGTTTATCAATCTTGTAGCATCTCCTTGAATTCTTCTAGCTGTTTTGTTAGAAAACACAATTGTTGATTGAGTACAGCAACTTGTTCTGGAGGACCAAGTTCAGTAGACACTGCTTTGGCTTTTTCTTTTATGGAGGACCCACTACTTATGTACAGATGCTAATTTCTAGCAACTATATCAATAAGCTCTTGAGCCTCTTCAATTATTTTTCTCATGTGTATAGATCCACCAGCTGAGTGGTCTAGAGATATCTGAGCTCTTTCTGTAAGTCCATAGTAGAAGATGTCTAATTGCACCCATTCTGAAAATATTTCAGAGGGGCATTTCCTTAGCATCCCTCTGTACCTCTCCTAGGCATTATAAAGGCATTCATTATCCTCTTATTTAAAGCCTTGGATGTCCAGCCTTAGCTGTGTCATCCTTTTTGGAGGGAAATATTGATTCAGGAATTTGTCTGATAACTGTTTCCATGTCCTTATGCTTGCTGTGGGTTGATCTTTTACAGCAAACGGAAACAGTAACAGTCTGTATACATCTGTTCTACCTCCTTGTCACGTATTGTGTCAGTAATTTGCAAGAATTGTGCCAGAAACTCAGTAGGTTCTTCTTGTGGAAGACAGGAATACTGGTAGTTTTGCTGCACAATGACAATGAGTTGAGGATTTAGCTCAAAATTTCCTACTTTGATGGGAGGTATACAGATGCTACTCCCATATGCAGCAGTAGTGGGGTTAGCATATGACCCCAGAGTCCTTCTGGACTGTTTATTTCCACTTAGGTCCATGATGGAGAAAGGGAGATGATGCGGATTGCAAATAAGTATTTTTTTTTGAAAACCGAAATTAAAATAAAATAAAATAAATAAAAAATTGACTATAATTGCCAAAATTAGAAGAAAAAGAAATAAAAGAAAATTGAAAACTAAATTAATTAATAAAAAAGATTTGTAAAAAATGTGGGTGAGGTTTTTTGAAAAAATGACGAGAGAAATTGGTTAGGAAGTTTTGAAAAAGATATGTCTTAAAATTAAAGATACTTGTAAGAAAATAAAATAAAATAATAAAAAAAAAGAAAAGATATGAAAAAGATTTGATTTTAAGATTTGAGATTATAAAAGATAAGATAAGCTAGGTAAGAGAAGATAAGGAATTTAAATTAAAAAGTTTTGAAATTTAAATTTTAAATTTGAAAATTAATTTTGAAATTTGAAATTTGAAATTTAAAATTTGAAAATTGAAATTTGAAAATTGAAATTTAAAAATTGAATTTTGAATTTTGGAAGTTGAGATTTGAAATTTGAAATAAGATAAGATAAGATTTTGAAAAAGATATGATTTTTTTTTTTTGAAAAAGATTTGAATTTTGAAGTTTTAAGACTAAGATAAGATAAAATAAAAAATTTTAAAATAAAATCTGAATTTTTAAAAGAAAAATTCGAAAAATCAATTAAAATAAAGGAAAAAGATATTTTTTAATTCAACGAAGAAAGAAAAAAACAATAAAAAGACACAAAACTTAAAATTTTTAGATCTAATGCTCCTTATTTTCGAAAATTTGGAGGAAAAACACCAAGGAACACCAAATATAAAAATTTTAAGATCAAAAGGCAAGAAAGACTCAAGAACACCTTGAAGATTCACAAGAACACGAAGAACAAAAATTCAAGGACTCAAAGGACTCAAGAACATAAAAAAAGAACACCAAACTTAAAATTTTTAGAAAACCAAAAATAAATTTTCGAAAATTAAATAAAAACTGACAAGAAAACACCAAACCTAAAACTTGACACAAGATTTAATCAAAGAAAAATTATTTTTGAAAAGATTTTTGAAAGAAAGACTCAAAGGAGCAACTATTCACAAGAACATAGACACATTCAACAAATGCAAGGATTAAAGATCAAATAAGGAAAATAAACAAAAACAACTTGAAGATTAAGAAAGAACAATGAAAACAAATTCAAAAATTTAAAAGAAAATAAAAACATGCAATTGACACCAAACTTAAAATATGAAACTAAAATCAAACAGAAAAACTCAATTATTAGTTTATAAAAATTTTTGAAAAATTTAAAAAGAGAAAATAAGGATTTTAAAAAGAAAATTTCAACCAAAAACAATAATAGAAGACTCTAAACCAAAAAGAAAAATTTAATCTAAGCAACAAAATAAACCGTCAGTTGTCCAAACTCGAACAATCCTCCGCAACGGCGCCAAAAACTTGGTGCACGAATTGTGAATCACACTTTTCACAACTCGTACCACTAACCAGCAAGTGCACTGGGTCGTCCAAGTAATACCTTACGTGAGTAAAGGTCGATCCCACGGAGATTGTCGGTTTGAATCAAGCTATGGTTATCTTGTAACTCTTAGTCAGGATATCAATTATAATTATCAGTTGACTTGCAAATGAACAAGAGAGCATGGATTAAATAATACTTATTATGCAGTAATAGAGAATATGTTGGAGTTTTGGAGATGCTTTGTCTTCTGAATCTCTGCTTTCCCCCTGATGTCATGGATCATCACATCCATCATATTGAAGTGCGAATGAACATCTTAGATAGAAACAAGCGTGTTTGAATAGAAAACATAAATAATTGCATTAATTCATCGAGACACAGCAGAGCTCTTCACCCCCAACAATGGAGTTTAGAGACTCATGCCATCAAAGAGTACAAAGTTCAGATCTAAAAATGTCATGAGATCCAAAATAAATCTCTAAAAGTTGTTTAAATACTAAACTAGTAACCTAGGTTTACGGAAAATGAGTAAACTAAGATAGATAGTGCAGAAATCCACTTCTGGGGCCCACTTGGTGTGTGCTGGGGCTGAGACTTGAGCTTTACACGTGCCTAGGCTGTTTCCAGAGTTAAACGCCAGGTTGTAACCTGTTTCTGGCATTTAACTCCAACTTGTAACCTGTTTCTGGCGTTTAACGCCAGAATGCAATATGGAACTGGCGTTGAACGCCAGTTTACGTCATCTATCCTCGAACAAATTATGAACTATTATATATTACTGAAAAACCCTGGATGTCTACTTTTCAACGCAATTGAGAGCGCGCCAATTGGACACTTGTAGCTCCAAAAAATCCATTCCGAGTGCAGGGAGGTCAGAATCCAACAACATCAGCAGTCCTTTTTCAGCCTGAATTAGATTTTTGCTCAGCTCCCTCAATTTCAGCCAGAAAATACCTGAAATTACAAAAAAACACACGAACTCATAGTAAAGTCCAGAAATATTAATTTTTCCTAGAAAGTAATAAAAATATACTAAAAACTAACTAAAAATACTAGAAACTACATAAAATTAACCCCAAAAAGCGTATAAAATATCCGCTCATCAGCACAATAGCTCGCACCCCTTCTGTTGGGAGTGCTCGCATGTCTCTGTGCGTCCACATCCCCTGTGTTTTTGCTTATTGTTCTTATGCACGGACCTGTGTGCGTACGCACAAGTGTCGATCTAGGCATTAATCAGGGAGAAAACCCTGTCGAGCCAGTAGTCTTCTGCTCTCTTCTCTTTCCCGTCCGCCACCGCCACCACTTACTATCTCTCTTTCCTTCTTTCTTCTTCCCTTTTTTCTTCTTTTTCTTTCTTCTTTTTCCTTTCACTGGTGAGTTCTCCATCTTCCGTGGAACTCCGTGTGTCTCCAGTTAAGCTGACCGCTGTGACCTCGCAGTGGCTATCACAGGTGCCACTATTTCATCTTCTTATCTTGCATTCTTCATCCTTTGATTTTTAGGTTTTATTTCTTTTTCAGGTTAATTTGTTAGCTTGTTTTAATTATTGGTTAAATGAATTAGGTTGAGTTTATTGCTTGGTTTAATTATTATTGTATTGCAAGTGTTTGATCTCTGAATTATTGGGTTGTTATTGATTGAATTTGAGCTTGAATGTGATATGTTTGCAACATATTAAGTATTCGATAAAATGCCTAAGTGAAATTTTTGTTTGATTCATATGAATGGCCATCACATGCACTCAACTTATTACTTTTTTGGCATATTCTATGCTTTTTGCAAAGTTGAAAACGAATCTTGATGATGTTAAGCTTGAAATGATCAATGCATTTCCTTGTTTCTTAAACTTGAAGTTTCAAATACCCATGAGTTGCATAATTTTCCCTTATTGTTAATGGGTGACTTGTCTATGGATGCATTGACCTTAATTGAATTAACTTATCCATTGTTCATCATATATTAGATTGAAGTAATCACATTACAAGTGTCCATTCTTTGATGTCTTGATCACACATCATTTGCTTTAACTCAAACACATTGTATGTGATTCTCATATTTTCCGGATGAACAATTGATGTTTCACTTTGCTTAAATGGTTATTGTTGTTGTGTATTTTCATAATAACAAGCTTTCATGGTCATAAACCCAATACCCATTTGATCAAGGATTCAATTAAGTTATCTTGTGTTGTTTAAGTTTGCTTGTATCTCAATTCTTTAGACTTGAAACTTAAGCACTTGATTGAGAAACATTGAGCTTTGATTGTTAAGTAGTGTGATTGCCATTTTAACCGGCCAATGTGTGTGTTCTAATCGTGCGCACACATGGAATATACACATTGTTTTCTCTTAAACACACTATTTTGAAAAGCTTCTCAATTAAGAATTTTTCATTTTTCTTTACATTGTTAGTGCTTCCTCATTGTTCCACTTTTGATGTTACTATGTGATCTTGAAATCCATTTTTATTCTTTTTTTTTAGGATGTACCGAAAAGGCAAAGAGCCGGTTCCACTACCAGTGGATCTAGAGAATACTCTTCCGTGTCCCTCCGATTATCGAAACAAAGAACTGGACACCTTTGCTAATCGAAGAGCCGACCTCCAATATGATAAGCTTAAAAAGAGGTTAATCTATTGGGAGCGAAAGCTCAAGGTTCTAAACAAATATGCGGCGCTCATCTATAAAAGAATTGCCTCACTTAATTGGGGATTCCTTGAACAAGACCCCATTGAAGTAAATGAGTCTATAGTGCGGGAGTTTTATGCTAATTATCAAGGTTGGGAAACGGAGACCGTATTCCTCCGAGGGAAGACGTTGGATACTTCCAACAAACTTTTTGAAGCTCTTCTGAAAATTTCCCACATTCTGCCTACTAAGGATGCATACTCAAGAATCAAAGCGGATGTGCTTAAGGGAAGGATGTCCTTGACCCCAATTCTGAAGAAAATCGGCCGCCCTGGTGCATCTTGGGAATATAGCAAGGGAGAAAAAGCTGTTCCCGTTAGCATTGCTTATTCCGACTTGACCGCCGAGGCACGTATTTGGCAACAAATAGTGGCCGATTACATACTTCGCAGCACCCATGCTACCCATTTCCGACTTAAAACCGCTATATTGCTATGGGCTATTTTGGACGGCAAGAAGATAGCTATCTTGCCCTTAATTTGTGCATCGATGTGGAAGGTAATCCGAAGAAGAAAAATCATCATTCCCTTTCCATTGCTTGTGATGAGATTTGCTATGCTAGTGGGGGTAGAGAGGCGACCTACGGACATCATGTTCAAGATCCCAATTGGTAACCAATTCATCCCATGTGGAGATTTGGATGGGTCAGCAAAGAAGACACCATCCAAGAGGAAAGCACCTGAGCTATCATCATTGGCACCATCACCATTGTCCAGTCTCTTCCAGACTTGGTGCAGAACTTGTTACATGATATTTGTTACATTGAGCACCTTGAGCATAAGCATTTCAATTGTGTGGTGACTGGTGACAAGTCATCTTAGCCTAGTTTCACTAGCCTTTTTCTTTTGTTTTCAATTGATTTTATGCACTTTCTTAAGCCATAAGCAAGCCAATTGGGTAGATTTTCGTGTTTCCTTTGATTCAATCAACCATGGATGAATTCATGCACTTTCATGAGATTTTATGCTATAATTATCATATATTATGAAAGAAACACAATCTCATGATTTGGGGCATAGCTTTGATTGTTTTGATTGATTGATGATAGGTGAAAAGAGTTTTGAAGAAGGTTGAAGAAAGAAGGAATGGCTAGGAGCAAGAGAGAACAAAAAGCTTGAGCCAAAGTTTGCCTCAAACTTTGGCTCAAACTTTTGGAAGAATTGAAAACACCCGAGAGGAAAAAAGCTTGAGCCAAAGTTTGCCTCAAACTTTAGCTCAAACGTTTGGGAAAAAAGCTTGAGCCAACGTTTGCCTCAAACTTTTTGGCAAACGTTGGCATCACAAAACCTACACTCTGGAGGAGAAAAGCTTGCGCCAACGTTTGCCTCAAACTTTTTGGCAAACGTTGGCGCCACACTTGCACACCCTGGAGGAGAAAAGCTTGCGCCAACGTTTGCCTTAAGCTTTTTGGCAAACGTTGGCGCCACACATATACACAAGGGGACCAAAGTTTGAGCAAAAGTTTGACCTCAAACTTTAGCCCAAACGTTGGTAGCAGCAAGTGAAGCCATCTGGTATAAAAAGTTTGAGTAAAAGTTTGCCTCAAACTTTTACTCAAACTTTTATGATTCTTGACCCGGTTCATAATGGGTTTCTCTCCAACTTCAAGAGCAATCAACAGAGGCTCTTATCAACCCAATTCCATCAAGAGCAAAGGCCCAATTCAAGGCTTGAAGATCATTTGAAGAAAGTGTATAAATAGCTTAGGATTTAAGTTTTAAAGGGAGCTTTTCCTGAGAGAATTTTCAGAACACTTACAGTGGAGAGCACCTTGACATTTTTTTGCATTGTTGTTTTTAGAATTCAAGAGAATTAGGAAGGAGAATTGATCTCTATTCTTCCTTGTTCTTGTTTGAGCACTTTTTACTTTTCTTTTTTGATCTTGGATGGAGACTTGAAAAACTTCTGTTTCAATCTCACCTTGAGATCTCGTTTAATTTTCTATATAATTGAATTTCCATTTCTGTTAACTGCTTCGGCTTCTACTCTTCTGCAATTTACATTTCTTTATTTCCTTTGCAATTGTTCTTGCTGGATCTAGGAAGGCAGTGAGATCTAGACTTGGCTATCTAGTCTCTTGAGTCCTGAGATCTATAGCTTCAAATCTGACCAGAGAACTCTCAGGAGATTAAGAATAGCTGAGAGAGGGAAAGGTATTGTTGGAGAGGAAGAATCTGAGGAAGAATATCACGAGATGGAAGGAGATCCATCTAATCCAGGAGGAGGGGTTAACAATAACCCACAACAGAGGAGAGTACTGGCCTCCTATACCTTTGCAAATGCTAGACTTTGTGGAAGCAGCATTCTCACCCCTAATGTCAATGCAAATAACTTTGAACTGAAGCCACAACTCATCACATTGGTCCAAAACAACTACTCATTTGGGGGAGGACCATTGGAGGATCCAAATCAACATCTATCTACCTTCTTAAGGATTTGTGACACTGTCAAATCCAATGGCGTGAATCCTGAAACTTACAAGCTTCTGCTGTTCCCGTTCTCATTAAGGGACAAGGCCGCACAATGGCTTGAAACTTTTCCCCAAGGAAGTATCACTAGTTGGGATGACTTGGTGACTAAATTTCTAGCCAAATTCTAACCACCCCAAAGAGTCATCAGGTTGAAAACCGAGGTGCAGACATTCACACAATTAGATGCCGAATCCTTGTATGAAGCATGAGATACAACCAGAACTAACAACCATGGCAGAGGAACTCAAATCAAAACACTTCAAGAAACAACCAAAACCACAACTAGTAGCAAACTAACCAAAACCCTTACAGAAAACCTCAAAACAACTACCCCAATCCCAACCATTACCAATCCAATAACCAACCCACCAACCAAAATGCCCACCATCCACCATCCACATCTCACAACCCACCACAAGTATCACCTGAATCTCAAATACTCACTAACTTAGAAACTTTGATAGACAAAATGTGGAAACACCAGGAAATAACAACCAAGAACTATGAAGCCTCCATGAAGAGCCTAGAGAGGTAGATTGGGCAAATCTCCAAGCAGATTTCTGTTGAGAGACCTTCAAGCTCACTGCCGAGTGACACAATCCCAAATCCTAAGGAAGAATGCAAGGCGATACAATTAAGGAGTGGGAGAATATTGATGAGCAACAATGACACTACAAATAAGCAAGTAGAGAGCAGCAAAAGACCAATAGAAGATGAAAAACAAACAAAGGCAGATGAAGCCAAGGATCAAGTTGTGATGCCAAACAAGAGCACTGAGAAACTCAAAGAGAAGAACAACCAACCACACGGTTCAAAAGAAGTGATTCAGGGACAGCAGCAAGTAGGAAAGAGCATCACACCTCCACTGCCATATCCCCAGAGATTCAGCAAAGAGACTAAGGACCAACATTTTCATAAGTTCCTTGAGACTTTCAAAAAGTTGGAGATCAATATTCCCTTGGCTGAAGCACTGGAGCAAATGCCTCTGTATGCCAAGTTTTTGAAGGAGCTTATCAACAAGAAAAGAAGTTGGGACGAGAAAGAGACCATACTGCTTACTGAAGAATGCAGGGCTTTGATTCAAAAAGGGCTTCCTCCTAAGCTTGAAGACCCTAGGAGCTTTTTGCTGCCTTGCACCGTTGGGGAATTAACCATCACTAAGGCAATGTGCGATCTAGGAGCAAGTATTAACTTAATTCCCTCCTCTTTGGTGAAAAAGCTGCGTATAGAGGAAGTTAAACCGGTACAGATGTCTCTAGAGCTGGTAGATAAGTCAATGGTATACCCCAAGGGTGTAATTGAAAATCTTCTAGTCAAGGTGGACAAATTCATATACCCTGCAGATTTTGTGGTTCTAGATTCAGATGAGGATGAAAGTGACTCCATCATACTTGGGAGACCGTTCTTGGCCACTGCCAGGGCTATCATAGACGTAGAGCAAGGAGAATTAACTCTCAGAATGCATGATAAGAGTGTCACTCTGAAAGTATTACCAGAAGCGCAGTTCAGTGATGAGAAGAAAGACTATATGGAACTCGACAAGGAAGAATCACAGTTAAAGGAAGAAAGCAACAAGGCGATTCACAGCAACATCCCAAGGCAAAAGATTGTGCAGAAGGATGAAGAAGTTCAAGAGGATATTGGAATATTAGCCACTAAGAAAAGAGATCTCCAAAGTAAGCCTACGGCCAGAGAAGAAAGATCAACAAAAGAAAGGAAGAAACACAGAAACAAAACAAAAAGAGGTTGGAAGAACAGAAAAATTCCAACAGAAAGGCTTTCCAAAGGTGATAAAGTGCAATTGATTTATCAACAACTAGGAGCAAGCCAACAGACTGATGATTACTACACTGTCAGCAATATACTCTCATTAGAGCATGTTGAAATTGAACACCAAGGAACAAAGAGGAGGATCGCAGTCAGGGGACACAAGTTGAGGCATTACAATCATCAACCACCATAAAAGAAAGCCCCAATGTCAAGCTAGTGACATTAAAAGAGCGCTTGTTGGGAGGCAACCCAACCAGAGGTAGTTTTCTTTTCATAGCTTTTTCAATAAAAATGTTGAATATTTGGTATGCATTGCAAGGAGCTAAGTTTGGCGTTACACACCAAAACAATTTAAAGGAGAATGAAGGATTATAAGTTTGGTGTTCCACCAAAACATCATTTAAAAACATATTCTCACTTCTTGCACAACACTAGCTCCAAGCAATCAAACAGATTATTCAATTACTTAATTGCTCTCTAGTTTTAACTTCATAACTTTTAGCAAGAACACAAGATTTTACATATAGTTGACCTGTTGCATCAGAGGAAGTGGCAAGGAACTAAGTTTGGTGTTCCCACACCAAATTAAATCCAAAAGCCGCACTCAGTTCATGCATAATAACCAGTCACCTAAGGGCTTGAGAAGCAAGCAACTTTTGAGAATTATGCAGGGAACTAACCACCAATTGAAGACATAATGCACCATGACTCAAAAGGAGATCAACAAAAAGAAGGACAAAAGAACTGCAAACCAATAGGTTGTATCTATACTTAACTTCAGCTGTTGAGAGATGCTATGATTTATATCTTGCTAAAGTGTTCATCTAGTACAAGTAGAATCAATTTTCTTAAAATAAGTAAGCTAGTCTAAGTATGTGCTTGTGTGTTTACTTTCACTTAACAAAAAGCATGCTTTGTCCCCTGCATCTTTAATTCAATAAAAGAAATGTTTGAATGTGAAGTAAGATAGTTCTCTGTTAGATAGAAGTACAATAAAAGTATGTGGTGGTATGTATGTGTGATTGTATGATAGCTCACTTTTAATGAATAAGAGAACTAGGATGTCTCCTTCTAAGTAGAAAGTGGCCTACTGTCTATGAATCTCAATCAAATAAAAGTCCTTGGTTAAAAAGAAAAACAAACAGAGAAAAGAAAAGGCCAAAAATTGGCAATAGAATAAAAGAAAAAAAGAAGTAAAGCTAGACACCAATAGCTTGAACCTTAGAATATATGCCTGTGGTGTCTTTGTACTAGGATCTGCTTGGATTATTAAGTTCTTTGGAGTGCATCAACACTCGGTGACTTGGGTTAACTAACCCGGGATCATCAGCTGAAAGTCCACTATCAAGAGCAACCTGCATTCCAAATAATGAACCTGCTGGGTCATGTGAACGACCAATCAACTTGCCTCAACACAGGTGTGTATGTATCTCGGTGTTACTCCTAAGTTATGTTAATATATAACAATGAGAGTGTGTTCATGTTTCTTGTACCTTGTGTTAAAGCACGTGGTTATTCATTTGTGAGTGAAGAATAACTGAAAATCCGGATCTTTCAGAGGAAGTTAGTAGTTCGTTGTGTGACGATACTGGAGAGTAATAAAGAAACAGGAACTGATAACAAAAAGAGATATTCGAAATCAAGTCACAGTACACATTGTTCAAGAAAAGAAAGAAATATGAACTGTGTAATAAGTGATATCTGTGAACCGAGTGTAAGGAAGAATTTTGTAACTACGGGTCGTGGAGAAACCCAATGATTTACGGAACATCAAT